>NC_043963.1:24404371-24600268 GCF_902148855.1 Sphaeramia orbicularis
AAACAGGTGGGTTAGTAACCAGGTTAACATTAAGGTTAGCATATACTCTTAAAAAAAAAAAAACTTGCTAAAGAACCTATGGTGGATAACTTCCTTTATAATACTGTAAACAAAGGCTTCTAATTTAAAAATCTGTAGAAAACCTAAATGTATTGTCAATACATTTACACATTTCAGGGCACAGTGATTTAAAGTGAAACAGTGATTTAAGTGTTCTAGAGTGGTTTAACAGGTCGGTGTAGTCAAACTACATAAGGTGCTTGGATCACCTCCTTTACAAAATAATGGTTATCAATCTTTCCATGTATTTAATTTTAAGCTAAATGCGCAGGTATTCTTCCCAAACTGAAGATGAAAATGTAGTCAAACATGAAAAAAGATTACATGTATATAAGCTGGAATAATACTATGTAATTCAGGAAAAAAGTGGTCTCTAAAGGTGAATTTAATGTCTTTCTTACCTGAAAGATGTAATAACGCTCTCTGTGATGAACTTCATCTTTACTATGACATTAGTAGTTAAAGGATCTGTGGAGTTTTGTGTGAAGGTTAAAAGGGGAACCTGATACTGAACAGTCACTGTCATGTTGGTGTTTGTTTGTTCCCACGAGGTGAAAAATGTCAACTCTTAACCGTGTAACATGACACACACATCATATGAAGAGGTATGACGCATTCCCCTAGTGTGTGATCACGCTGAGGTTATGAACTTTAGATGTTGAAGCAACCAAAAGTTTAGTTTATGTCATGTTCTCAATGAATTATTCAGACCAATGGCTGAATTTTATAGTTTAATCAGTTACACAAGTGACGCTGCCCTTACACTTTCCGACTAAAAATAAAAAATAAAGAACAAAACCAGCAGTTCATACTTCTGATTGTTGCAATGGATTAGTATTGATAGGAAGACATAGTTGTACTGGTATAATCACATGTAAATATCACTAATCTGATTTTGTAACATGAAAAACCAACTAAATAAACAGCTTTGGTTCATATCCCAGTTTTTAAAGGTCCTGTGATGGGAACATCCTGTCCTGAATCTTGTTAATACTGTTTAACCACAACAGCTTTGTACACGTTAACTATTGTCGTCAGCCATGAGACTTCAGTTTACGACACCAGACACACACTGTTAGGCATTCATGACCATATTTATCTGCTGTACTCAGTATGTCTACAGACACCAAATACTACATGTTGGTACATATTAAAAATCTAATTCAGTTTTTATAAAACTTTATTCAAAAAGACAAACTAAACAAATTTAATTAATTATAAAACAAACCCTAAACCATTTATTCTGATGTGCAGCAGTAGTTATGTTCATGCAAATCACAATAACAAAATGTACATATTCATTGATCAGAATAGAAGAGATTTTATATATTTCATCTACATTCAAGTCAAAGCTTTGGCAACTCAATATGTACCATATAATATATAAACAAGCACTGATTTCCAAATAGAAATATACTTTAAATGAATTATTCACAGTTTCTCTCAATCTTCCAGCAGAGATCATCATGGTATCATTACAAGCAGCTCACTCTGCAGTCTGATAGGAGTTTCCAAATATATATTAAAAAACAACAACAACAACCTCTGAGAATCAGAGGTCGATCTGTTGAAGTTGTGGTTGAGGTTGAAAGTTTCTCCACTCAAGTTTTAAGGTCAAGGGTGAAATAATGTTACTCCTTTGTGCTTTTAAGATGAACACTCCGAACATGTAGTGAAATGCACCTGCACCAAAACTAATTACTCACTGCATTAAATCCTCAACATTTGAGTAAAAAAGGTAAAAGTTTATGATAGTAACAGATGAAGCTCCCAGAGTTTTCTGACTTTTTACTGACACACACACAGGTTCATCGTCGAACCTTTTCTAAAGCCTCTTGATATGTCTTTACGCTAAAATGAGGAGAATGATCAGAGAGTTGCATTGAGTGACTGGACAGATGAAACATGCTCATCACCCACAACCACAGACTTATTGAAGGGTTGAGCCCAATCTGGATACGTGTTTAGGTTAAACATGGCCATGCCCCATGTGTTCATAGCCAGAGAGACGGACAGGACACCCAGGATGTTCATGATGAAGCCTGTCTTTACCTGAGAACATGAAGGAGCAGAGTATGAAGACTGGTGATGAGCTGTTATTTATGTGCATATATGTACATGAGGTGGGGATCTCACCATGTCTTTGACCATGAGATGCCCTGATGCAAACGCGATGGAGTTAGGCGGTGTGGACACTGGAAGCATGAAGGCATACGAACACCCTACTGTCGCTGGTATCATGAAGTAAAGTGGATTAATGGAGACATGAATAGCCTGCAGACACAAAACACACATCATTGTCCCCTTGTAGACTATTGTTGCATATTTGCCTGAATATGCCATTGTTTTGTAATTAGGTGTTGCACAGCACTCTGCGAATGTACATATGTTACCTGTTTATCTATGATCAGGGTTCCTACAGGTTTCTACAAGTTAAATTTAAGACTTTTTAAGACTTTTTTAAGACTACTTTGAACAGCTTTGAATGCCCATTTCACAGCCATACTGGCAAATACTCGTGACTCCTAGAATTTAGGAAAATGTATTTATTCACTCCACCGCCTTGATTCCTACTGTTCAGAGTAATTACTCACCGAGGGCTGCGAAGTTAGCAATATTTGGTTCCTAATTTCTACATAAATTGTTGGGTTGGAACAGGTATTTTCTTTGCAGCTTGGACATGTAACAAACACATTTAAACACAATACAGCCAAAAAAGTTTATGGTAACATAACTTAAGACCTACCATATCAAATTTAATACCTTTTAAAGACTTTTTTAAGATATTAAATACAGATTTGTAAATTCACGACTTTTAAGACTTTTTAAGACCCTGCGGGAACCCTGATGATCCCTGACATTTCAATGGCCTGTTTCAGTAATGGTGTTATTAATTCCATGACATTCTGATTTTTGGATTATTTTTGTTTTGTTTGTATTGGTTGACTGGAGGAACTGATCAGTAGTAGCATCAATAAAATAATCCACATACCTGAGACTGAAGAATTTGTTTCATTATTACCTCCGCCAAGGAGGTTATGTTTTTGCCAGGGTTTGTTTGTTTGTTTGTTTGTTTGTTTGTCTGTCCGTTAGTGTGCAACATAACTCAAAAAGTTATGGACAGATTTGGATGAAATTTTCAGGGTTTGTTGGAAATGGGATAAGGAAGAAATGATTAAATTTTGGTGGTGATCGGAGGTGGGGGGGCCCACGGGGGGGGCCACTGATCAGCCTTGGCGGAGGTCTGCGCTCTCCGAGTGCTTCTAGTTATTATGGCAATTATGTGTAATCCGACTATATAATGCACGTTCTGTGCCGATCAATCGATGTTGCAGCACAGGAGTGCGTTTGTACGGATTTTCCTTAGCCTTCACAGGCTCGATCGCCGCCAAAGTCGGCAAATGAATAGAAACATTACCTGACTATCTACTAAGCACAATTTTATGTCCGTATTCAAATGTTGTGAGGTATGCTGGGCAATTCTACTCTCTCATACTATCGTACAACGGCACCACAGGTACAATGCCGCTAGTGTCACTAATTTGCATCATATCTATTGTATGTGTTACATCTAAATTAACAGTCTCCACTTAATTTAGGATCTGCTTGACAGCAACAATACAAAAAAATCATTTTTTATATAACTGTAAATATATTTAGGCAGTAAGAGGTTAACAAATAATCCCAAGAACAATACAGTATAATTACTTATTAGCACTTTGGCAGAAAATTGCTTAATAAGTGCAGTTCATTTATTATTTTCTTTGTTGTATGAAGGCCTGGCTTTCTAATAAAATGCAGATCATCAGATGAAGTCTTTTTCTTGACTTACATTTTAATCCTATCATGATGGAGGGACTCAAAAGAAAACAAATGTCAGGCTCAGCTACACAAAAGTCAACAAAAAAAACCCTTCTATTTCTGCAGGGAAATAAAACATTATCTAACTTTCCTCTGTTCTGGTGTTTAGTCATGCATAGTTTGTCTTTTGCTCAGCTTTTGACAAATGTATTTTTGGTATTTTTTCCTCCACGTGAATATAAATATATAATGAATGGTATTCTTTATGGAGCTCACAGAACTAAAAAATTACTTTTATGTATTTTATTTAGGGATAATGTGGTCACTCAGGATAATCCACTAAGGAGGTTGTTATGCTACAGGTAGGGGAGGAAAATGTTTTTAGAACCTGACTTTCAAGCAAAATCCTGGACATGTCGCAGTGCAATGTTTAAAGGAGTGATATTTTGCTCTTTTTTTAACGGATATATGCATTTTAAAACATTTCCCTGTGGTCTATATAAACTGTAAATGCTATACTTGGGTCTGAATTCTTCATTAATTCAACTCCACAGGTCCATCTTCCACCATATTTCTGAGTAATGACACCAGAAAGGTCATTTTGAGTGCTGGCCCTTTAAATGCAAATGAGCCACTTCACGCCCCGCCCCCTCCAGGTTGTTGACTGTGCTGCTCTGTCCCATTCAACCAACCACTGAACATTTTAAGTAATTGGCTCGAAGTTTGGACATATTTTCAGTATGGACTACAACCGCTACTGCTGATAAACAATTATGGCGTACTCAGAGAAATGTTCATCAGAAGTCTTGACCTTATATCTGCAAATGTCGTGACATAACTAGTTATAGACGTAACAAATTAAGCAGCAATTAAAACGGGTTAAGAAATCCACTTGATTTTTGCCAAAATGAATACAAAGATAGCTTTGCAGAACCTGGAGGGTTCAAATTCAAACTTTTTGAACCATTAGGGTCCAAATACACAAAAAAATGAACCAAAGACTAATAAAAGTGGGTTTAGCAAAATATAACCCCTTTAAGTAAAAACACTCTACGGTATAAACTGCTTAGAAACTCTGTATATAATTGTTTAAGTGGATGCTTTGTCGTAAAGGCAAACCTAAAGTACAAAAGTCACATATAATGATTACATACAACATCAGTTAATATCCAACAGGCTACAAACATAACAACATTTACTGCTGGAGTAATAGGGTCCCTAAGCCTTTGACTAACACAAGGGTCAAATGAAGTAAATGTTAAGAAGGTCAGTGACAGTTCATGAATTTCTTCTATTTTTTTATATACAAAAGTCAACCTGATGTGAAAATTAGAAGCTGCTCCATTTCACAGCTTAGAAACACCTCTAACCCTTTTAAAATATATTCAGATTGAATGGGCCTCACCAGTTCAGCAATGACGGGTAAAAATATGATGATAGTGGCTGTGTTGCTGGCAAATTCCGTGAAGCAGGCGAGGAAAGCTGTGATCAGCATCACAGCTGCAGCAGGAGGGACCTCGGCCAAAGGCTGGAGGTGGCCTCCGATCCAGGAGGCGAGTCCTGACTCCTGCCAAATGCCACAAGAATGGGGTCAGAGGTCAAAGAATGAATCAAAACATAACAAAGCAAAATGGAGAGCAGTGTCAAAGCAGATCAGCGAGAAGGAAACACACTTAAAATATATAATTTTTTTTTTTTTTTTTAATATGTATGACTAATTCACAGATGCAACTTCAGCTGCAGGGGAAACATGAGAAAATAAATAAAGCCTAAAGAAACATGGATGATGAAAAAGCTGAAGTAGACTGCTTTACCTCACAAGCCTTGGCCATAGCAAAGCCACCTCCAAGCAGCAGAATAATGTTCCACGGAACTGATTCCTGGGCTTTTTTCCATGATAAAAGAGGAACATAGCGAGTATTCGAAGCTGAAGACAAATATGAAAGGGGACAATTCATAAAGAACCAGGATTAGTTCAAGAGTGGCAGTATGTGATGTAAAAACAAATCCTGCTTAATTAAGTACAGATATAGTAAGTTAGTGCAGTTCAATTAAATATTAATTAGTTATTATATTCATTCATAGCTTTAACAATTTCTGTTTTACTTCCTGCAAAATGGTGCATTTAATGCATTGCCACATATTTAAATAATGGTAAAAATGTACTGAATAATGGAAATAACATAATTCAGTGTTTGTTGTTCCTTTCGTTAGTACAGAGGAAATATGAGCTACAGGTCACAAATGAGTTGTGGCTCATATGACTTTGCTGGTGTCCAGTCATTGTTTGACCAGCTGAGCATAATATAAACATTACACACGTGTGTCTGAAACACCCACTAAACACGTGCATGTGGATTTTTAGCCTGTTCCCTCTTTTTCTGTCTCATAATTTCATGCATTTAAGGAACTTCAGATTTACCAAAGACACGCAAACTCTAAGAGAACACAAGTATTAGCATGAAAAATTTATCTTATTTTTTTGACTGACACAATACGAATGTGTGTTGAAACTCTCATTATATAAGACAAGTCTCAACCCCCATAAAGCAGCATGGACCTCATTTTTATCCGCACACTGACAGGAAGTTCCATATGGGTTAGCGCACAGTCAGGTTAGGTCCCTTCCAGGATGTAAAAACACAAACACACATTTCAAAGTGTGGCAACATAGCTCATAGAGATTATTCTAATCACAGAAACAGAGAAACTACAGTCTCTCCTCCAGACGGAAAATTTACTCAGCGTCTCTAATCTTCTACATTATTAACATTCCTTAGCTTATTTTCAGTATTTAGCAATAGCTGTACTGAAGACACAGAATGAATATATCTAAATCTTTCATAAACGCTTAGTAATCAATACTAACTATTTTTGACTTGATGACAAAACTGGTTCTATTGCAAATGTTTCATGTGTCACACCTTTTCTCTAGTCTGTTACAACACGATTGTGTGACTTGTCTTTTCACGAGTCTTGAACTGTAGCCGCAGATCATTAACACATATGAAAATGGTGAAATAACTACATTTTATAGTATCTAAATGACTCCCCACAAAAACAGAGAACGTTACATGACAAAAAGATAAGAGCAATGAAGCAAATAATAAGAAATATATGAATAGCAATGCGAACTCTGTCAACAGCGAGGTTTAAAGTATTAAAAAACAGATCACAGCAACATGATTTGGAGGAGAAATAATACTGATGACAAAGCATTTGTAGTTTTATTGTGAGGAAAATGAGCAGATCTGAGCAGGTGAGGGAACAGCTTTAACACTGTGTTGTTACATTTCTGTTAGATATACAGCACCAAAAACAAGGACTTTTTTTCGTATAGATGTTAGAAAATACTAAACTGTATTGAATAGAAAATATAAATAAAAAAGATTAAAAAGAAATTTGCAACTGAGAGCAGATTTATAAAATTCTGATTTGTTTACAGGCCACTTTATTTACCTCCTCACATTATGAACTGCATATATTTATATGGTTTAACAAAGGTGTCTGTCTTCTATTTATGCAGTTACTTAACCCCCTGAGATGCAGCAATGCATTTTTGTCCTCTGTGGGGGACAAGAGTTTCACAGCTTTACTGGGGAAAAAAAAACGCTGTCCACTGCAAAGGACATTCCATAAAAATTTTAAAAATGCATCTGAAAAAACTGTTGCATCACACAGTTTACAATAAAGGCAATTATTTAATGTAAAAAAAAAAAAATCCAAAACTTGTACTTTTGTACTTTTCTGGGTCTCAGGAGGTTAAGAAAACATGTAATCTTTCTATATAATGTTTCCAATTAACCATGAAGACCTAGAAACACTTTCCCAAATGAATTTTACTCTGCATTTAATGTTTCCTAAATGATTTATTAATATTATCCTCCGCCATTTTGCCTTTTTCAGTGAAAAGCAGCCATTTCCCACCATTATATTAAACTTATTGACCATGTTGTTCATAAAAGCTCTGAGTTATTTCAAAGGTTATTGTATCAAAACCCAAAAACAGACTTTTTCAGCAGAATATATCATAACTGAACAAGTGTCTACGGCCACTGTTATTTGTCAAACTAGATGAGTTTTACTGGTGAAACAGTGTTGTAGAAGATGTATGTCAAAATGGGTCATATCTGATACCACTGAAAAGCTGATGCACTGCATTTTACCCAAGTTATTCATATGCGTTGATAGGATTGGTGGTTTAAACATTTTAGGTTAGTAGATCCATTTGGACACAGGTGGCTGTTTAGGTCTTTGAGGGTTAACATCCTGATAAACCCATCAAATATTTAACCTGCAACTTTCCCTTTAATTCATGTTATGTCTGTCATTACATCACAAATGTACAGTATGTTCCAGAAAACTGAGTGTATTTCTACCTTGAGGGTCGAACCACCAGCTGAGAGATGGTTTCTGTGAGGGGAAGAAGAACAATATGGACACAATGATCACACCAGTGACAGCATCTGAAACATACCTACAGGGCAACAAGAGAAAACATACACAGATTACATACATACAGATCCTGTCATACTGTCTGAGTGGAGCTGGAATTTGTAAGAAGAAAACTACTACTTCTTCTTCTTACCCTTTTTTAAAAAACACAGACCAGCCTGTGACAAACTTTGGATCTCTGGTGAACAGGAGGATGGCAAACAATACGAAGAAGAACGCAATCGACCCCTCTGCAAAACTGAAATAGAGCAGGAAGGTGAAAGTCAGTAGAAGGCTCTGGGATAGAGATGTACTCATTCACGCTGCAGCACATGAGATTTGAAGACATACACGGGTCCTCACTTTATGGGCCCTAGTTTTCTGTAATCTTCCTCTATTACAGCTTTGGCTCTGGCCTCAGCTTGTGCTCTTCGATCCTCCTTTTTAAAGCACAATCTGGAGAAAATAAACAGACAGCAGAGTCAGAAATATAGACTATTTCATCTGTGTGAGCTGTCCTACCAAGCTGCATCATGTTTGAGCTGATGTAGTTAAAATTGTGGTTTAGATACCCGTTACACACAGACACTAGGGCATGTTTGTCATATGATATATGAAGGAGAATGAGTCTTAAAAGGTCAGAAACAGACTTCATTTGGAGGGGTCTGCACAAATAATATGAAATATAAAACAAGTAACTGCTCATCATTGAAATAGTTGGATGTACCGTGTATTCAGTCCTCCGTAGAGAAAAGCAATCCACACCCATCCCAACACCAGGAAGAGAAGCATGAGTGGAAAAGCGAATGCAAACCAGGAGCCAAAATTGATGAGATCACAGTCTGGAAAGTAGCTATAACAGAAATAACCGTCAAACAGCTGAAGATGGAGTGGTTGTAAATAGTGTCATTTACAGGTGAAATGAGGTTACCTTTTCAGCTGTCCGATGAGGATGAGGTTGGGTGCAGTGCCAGTCAGGGTGGCCGTGCCTCCGATACTGGCTGCATAAGGGATGCATATCAAGAATCCTTTCCATACTTTCAGCTGGTATTCGGCTTCTTGTTGGATCTCCTCAGCCGTCCTCATGTCATTCTGCTCCGTCCCCTCAATTCTTCAGAAAGTTTTACAACATGTAGCTTTACTCATAGATACACATAAAACTTTACTAATGGGATGATATTTTAATTAATGCGTTTGTCTTACTCATCAATTGACAGCATTTGTTTTTCCGAGGGCACTGAGGGCAGTGAATGCAGCTTTACAGTAGACTGACCTGAAAAAACAAGAAACCACTTGATCTTGTTGTTTATCATGATGATACAGCACAGCCAATCATATTTGTGCCAACAGCATCAAACATATAATCTATAACCCATACTACAACCAATCAGACTTGTATGTTCACACTCAAAATGTGAGAAAGGGAGGTTTTAAAAACTTCTAGCCAAAACATACAGCACATAAACAATCAAGACAAAGGTGCTGTCACCCCTGTACATGTGTAAATGCAGTAAGCAGCACTGTGTTGTCCTACAGCTGCATAAATGTTGAGGACCAATGTACCATGTAAGGTCAGACAATAAGATATTTAATTAGACACATGTAATATAAACATTGCTCTTGTAGTTTGTGTCTATAAAGGCATACATTTCAGGTTATAACTAAATTAAGCGCATTTTTCTGCTACTTATGTGCTTTAGAGAAGAGAGAAAGAGCTTAGGCTGTATAAATAAAACAGAAACATAGCTTGTGCCGACATCAGTAATCACTTACTACCTGAATATTGACTAACTGAGGACTCACAGGACTCAGTTAAAAGGAAAAAATGTGCAAAGGTCACATCATAGATTACATATTAGACGTTTGTGAAGACGTAGTCAAAACAACACAGAACTATGTCCACTGTGTACTCCTTTGCATACGTTTTGATACCAAAAGTTACTAAATGACACATATTGTACTCTGTGTCACAGTACCATGTATTATATCAGTGTTTGAGTCCTCAGTGGATTTGCTCCTCTGCTTCAGGCTCTCCAGATCCCCGAACAGGCTCTCCAGGATGGCACTGGCGATGGGCAGCATCATGGCTGTTGTAGCTGTGTTACTGAGCCACATGGACAGGAAGGAGGAGGTGAGCATCATCCCCAGTATCAGCCTGGAAAAGGTCATTCCAAATACTGTTAGGATCATTCTGCTCATAAGCAAGGCGTTTTAAAGAGAGTAAAGAGCAGCGACAAACAGGTTCTCTCACCAGGCTGGTTTTACACCAACAATACTAAGGACCTTCAAGGCTATTCTACGATGCAGGCCCCATTCCTCGATGGATGAAGCCATCACAAGACCACTGAGGAAAAGAAAATTGGTTTCGAGGAAGTACTGAGGGCAGACCATTTTGGATGGAAGGATTCCCAGCGTTGGGAAGAGACAGACCGGAAGCATGGCAGTGACGGCCAGAGGCATGGCCTCTGTGCACCAAAACATGGCCATCAGCACCACCACATACAGACATTTTCCCTCCTGAAAGATAAGCAACAATTGGATGCAAAGTGTTCAGCTTCAAATACAGAGAAGACAGCATTGATACCTGTGTGTTACAGCGCGTAAAACATGCGCACCTAAGACGCATGTTTTACGCTTCACATAAGTATGAATAAACAATATGGTCTATGGAATGTGCTCAGTTGCATAAAAAAAAATAATTGCATTATGTTAAACCAGCTAACGTAACTTTATTTACTGACTTGTAGTGAATTCTAAGTGAATCAGTTTATGAACAAAGTGACACAATAGTCTATTTTTTGACACATACTTTTTTTTGCGTCAGTCTTGTTTCTGACAGTGCACTCAGTTATTCACAGATCTGTCCAAACGCGCAGGAGGTTAACAGCGTGAATTTACTCACCTTTTCTGGAAGCGCAAAAATTAAAGGCAAAAACACGAGTGGCGTGATCAGGAGAATCAGCTGTTTGTGGACACACCACAGCTTCTTGGCCAGGACTGATATTTCCATCTCCAGGAGGAAGTTTGCTCCGTGTAGGAAGGAGCTCCAAAGTGGCCAAGAGGCGGCCGGTGGGCAGCACTTTGAAGCCTCTGGCTGTGTCTCACAGAAGATTAACTACATGCTTGCTGCTGTTTAACTCCTCGTACGGTGGTGTCAAATATTTAAGCTGGATGGTCTGAGATGTTAAAGACAGGTTTCCCACAGACAGGCCTCCTATAGAACACAGATCCACTTTTAAGGAGAAAAAAGAGGACTTTGAGCAATCTGACACTATAGTCATTTAGTGACATCTGATTCAAGAAATGAATTTTTGTGCCCCATTTTTCCAAACATCTATTGAAATACGCAAGATCCATGAATAATTAATCCATGGGGTTAATTATGATCCACTTTACTCTCTCTTCAGTTCCAACTAAACACATGAAATAAACATACACATAAAACTATGATACTCAAGTAAGAGTTAAGACCTGCAGCGTCTGTCAATGAAAAGGTTAAATTCCTAGTTAATTTTGCAATCACATTCTAGTAAACAATGTTAGTTGGGACTGATCAGTCTGCATTTGATCTAAGGACAAATAGTACGTTTCACCCCTTCTTGTATTTAAGATAAGATAAGATAAGATAAGATAAGATAAGATAAGATAAGATAAGATAAGATAAGATAAGACTTTATTGATCCCACCATGGGGAAATTTTCACAGCTGACAGCAGCAACATACAACACAACCTTAAAATCATAGTCTGTGAAGCAACAAGGTCTATTTTGCACAAATTACAACTGATACACAATGAAATGCTTTTTTAAAAAATGTAATTGGTTAAATAATTGAAATGCAAACAAAACCAACCCAATATCAACACATTTAAATTAATATTAGCACATTGACCCATGGATCCCCATGAGTTCTAGATGTGGTAGTTTTTATGCTGTTGTGTATTCGTGCATGCTGTACCACATTTTTCCAGCAGTCAACGCCAAAGCGTTCTGGGTATAGCAATGTCATTGTAAGGTTATTGTATTACAAAATTACTAATACTCCCAAAATATTGATCCTATCAACTTGCTGTTTTCACTAGTCTGTTCCTTGACCAAAAATTACATAAGTATGCCAAACTGCAGCAGTCAGCTCTTTCCAGATTTTATGTCCATCCCCAGACACACACAGAGGTCACTTGGCTTTTATAATATAGAAATTTTCAGCTGTTATTTAGAATGAATGGTATTCATAAGCGCAACAAGATCATTAAACTGGTTCATGTCTTTCCTTCTCATCATCACTATTGTCATGTTCCTCTGGTGGAGGACTTGAGTATCACTTTCCTTCTGTTGTAAAAGATTTCAAATTATATGAAAGTAGCAAATGTGAACCAGAAACAGAGTCAAAAACAGCAGGAAACACTCCCTATGATTCCAAATATTATATGGACTACTACTGGATGCAGATGTATTTGTCTTATATGAAGGAGCTATGTTATATTAACTTCTATGAAGAAACTATTGTTGTGCAAAGAGTGTAAACTCATTAACTAGAAATGTATATAAAAGTGGACCAATATATCATTACGTCCAAAATATTACCATACATTATGATAAGATTTCTAATTATGTAATTTATAATACATATAATATGTTGTATATTACTCTTATTAAATATGTCAAGTCACAAACATGACCTCTTTTTCCTTTTACAAATAATTAATAGCTGAAAAAATTCTCTCAGTATTACCCAGTGCTACAGTGTATGTGTAAATTACAACCCAACAGGATAAATGCACACAAATCACTTTTATAATCACATCAACGTTAGACCATTTTACAAAAATATTGTCAATTACAAAGTATATCTAATCATGAAGTCAGTCAAAGATAGACTAGTCTAGTCTAGATAAATTTACCTAAATAACAAACAATTAATCTTAACTTGAGAAACTCACATCGCAGCCTTCTCAGCGTTACATGTCATTTGGAAAAAGGAAGTGCAGATATGATTTAATAGTCATGGGATGCAATGAGTACTTGTCTTATGAAAGAAATCTTTTAAAGACCAACCAGTGAAATGTAGATTGAGTATTACTGCATGTTTTGTAAACTCGAGGTAAAGAAATTATGGAGGCATCATTAGAGGGTTAAGATCTCCAGGGATGACAAGAAGGTTTTTCACTTTAAATAAACATACTACTCTGAAACACAGTGGAGCAGAGGATGCAGTTGTATGATCTGCCATTACTCACTTGAGGAAAAGTACAAATACATTGTTGAAAACAGCAGAGGAATGAACAGTGATGCTAAAGTTGTCTGGTAACCTGAGGAGTCAAATCCAGAAAAAGAGTGTGCATGAGGACCACTGACAAACCACGGGAAGAGTCAGACGACTGATTTGTAAAACTGAACACACAAACAAAGATGGATTTACCTCATGTTATATTTGATTATCTGGTCTGTTTGTTCCCAATAGGAGACATAAATGTAGCTAAAAAGAAGCAAATGTCAAAACACACTGACTAGAGATTCTGAAATAAATATAACATGATTACCTTTGATTCTGGAACACATAAGATTAAATCACCTGAAGCGGACTTGTTTGACCATAAGTAAGATGTTGATTTTTAGCAATAATACACAAAAGTCTGATGTTTAATCAGAATAGCATGAATGGGGAAGAGGAATTGAAACCTGATAGAAAGTGCAGAAAAGGCTGATCAGACAAAAGTTGGGAAAAAACAGAAACACAAAAATTAAATTAAGAAAGCTGCCCAGTTGAAACTGCTGAACAATGCAACCAAATGGAAGTGGGCGTTTTCATGTAAAAACCATCATCCGCTCACTATGGTTTGGTTCGTCCATTGTCTCTCAGCTCTGTGTCTGAATCTCTAATGTCTTTGACAATGTTTAGCTACTGTTTTAGTAGACTTCCATTTGTAATTTAAGGAAACAGCAGTTTTTAAAAGTGAAATATGCATTTTTCTTTCTTAAAACAACAATGAACAGACTCATACAATAATAATCCCTCTCAATAATCACATATGATCATGACTTGAAAGTAAAGCTAATGAAGTTTCTGAAAGTATAATATCACTGAAGGCCAGTATATGTTGGCACCAAAGAAAACCTTCCCCAGGAATTATTCTGGCTTCCTTCCTTTGTTTGTTTGTTTGTTTATTTATTACCTCCACCAAGGAGGTCATGTTTATGTTGGCGTTGGTTTGTCTGTTTGTTTGTCTGTTTGTCTGTCTGTCTGTCTGTTTGTGTGCAAGATAACTCAAAAAGTTATGGATGGATTTGACCGAAAATTTTGGGAAATATTGATACTGGCACAAGGAACAAATGATTAAATTTTGGTAGTGATCAGGGGTGGGTAGGTGGGTGGGTGAGTGGGTGGGGGGTGGGGGGGGGCACGGGGGCCGACTGATCTGCCTTGGTGGAGGTCTGCGCTCTCCGAGTGCTTCTAGTTTATTTATGCATTCATTTAGGTAGACAGGAACGATGCACAATATACATTAACCTAAAACAGGAGAGATGTACTGTACCTGGTTGTAGCACTAGTGCTAATTTCCACCTGTAGTCCCTGGGCAGGCTGGTGTTATCATTAGTAAAAAGCAAACATTGATGCAAACTGAAACGGACAAAGAGCAGTATTAGATGCATTTTCATAACTCCATCCATACAAAAAATCATTCACATCCAACCATTCACTCTTATTTGTCCTACTGCAATCTGTCACACACACTCTAAGCACATGTACATCACATACATTATGGCTACAGGTTTGGTTTCAGAATAGCCGTTTTTTCACCAGGCACGAAAATGTGTGATAGTTTGTAATTACCTCCGCCAAGGAGGTTATGTTTTTGCCAGGGTTTGTTTGTTTGTCTGTCTGTCTGTCTGTCTGTCCATTAGTGTGCAACATAACTCAAAAAGTTATGGACAGATTTTGATGAAATTTTCAGGGTTTGTTGGAAATGGGATAAGGAAAAAATGATAAAATTTTGGTGGTGATCGGGGGTGGGGGGGCCCACGGGGGGGCCCATTTCCAACAAACCCTGAAAATTTCATCAAAATCTGTCCATAACTTTTTGAGTTATGTTGCACACTAACGGACAGACAAACAGACAGACAGACAGACAAACAAGCAAACAAACCCTGGCAAAAACTTAACCTCCTTGGCGTGGGGGGGCCCACGGGGGGGGGGCCACTGATCAGCCTTGGCGGAGGTCTGCGCTCTCCGAGTGCTTCTAGTTGTTATTAGTGGTTGTTGTTTGTAGTTTGATTTGGAACCTCTAATATATCTTCCCTTGGTGTATTTTAAAAGCATTCTTTCAGAGCTTTTGCTTATGAAAAAAACTCCTGACAGATAGCTCAGCAGTAGCTGTGGATAATGAATTAGGATTAGCCTTATGTGTTCAGATAATACAATAGTTATGATTTTGTCAGGTATAGGTATAAAATCAGCATGCTCCATAAAAGAATAAAGATGAAGACAAAACGGCAAAATGTAAACATAACTGCAGCATGAAACAGGGTATGAACTCCAGTCTTGTGTGTGTATAACAAAGGCGATTTCTCATAGATTGCAAGGGAAGCTCGACTTCCCCTGAAATTACAAAAATTAAATGGTTAAATATGTACGGTTGTGTTGACATTTCATTGACTACAAATGTGTTATAACACGCTCATCTCACAGACGAGTTCGTTCAGAATCAGCTTTATCACAAATCAACGGACTCGACGTTGTTCACTTCTCATACATTCCCGTTGCGCTGTTTTCTCATACGATCTCTGTTCAGTGCATTTGCCCGTAGACGCTCGGCATCCATGCACTTCAATGGGACTGAGTGGAACAGTTTTTTCATTGCCTCAAAACTGGACGGTAATTGGATAAATGCCACGATGTTGTCTCACCCCCGGACGCCTGGCATCTCTGGGGGTGAATGGAGCTGTGGGTGGAGCTCGGCTGGGCTGGATGCTGGGCTTCCACGTGCTGATTGGAGGATCAGTCGAAAGGCTGAATCCCATTTGATTACAGCTATTTTGAGATCTACTCCTCCACTTGACAGAGTTCAGTTTAATACTGTCACACATTCTGCTGTGAAATCGAGAGAGAAACCACTACGAAATTACTTGTTCATTTCTTGCACTGTAAATAAAACACACTCATTGTACTTCCTTGTTTCAATTTAACATAATTTCAACGTTTTCTTGTTTACTTGGTACGATACGACCATTTTCTTAAAAAGGAACAGAAGGCCGAATTTATGTTTAAATAACTTGACTTTTTTTCTTTTTTTATTTATGTAAGCCAACAATGAGCTTCCCCTCCCTGAAAGACGAGCAGCCACCACTGGTGTATAAGCTAGGATTTTTGCATATTTATCAATGTCACATTTTAAGACTATAACAATGACTTTCAGGAACTTTGCACATCAAATCTGAGCTCATTACAAAGCAGCAATAAGCGCCAACTTATGAGTGTTACACAAATTACGACATTTTACCACATTAGTATGTTAGCCTTCAGCCTCAGCTCTGCCATTTTGTCCAAATATAGTCATTATGTTTCTGAAGAGCCAAAGTGGGCATGGGTAAAATGCAGACTTTTGGTTCCATGGAGATGTCATAATATCTTCTGTCCCCTTATACATACACAGTCTAAGCTTTAATGACCCTCTTGAAGTGTGGTCTATTTACTCACAGAGCAACTGTCCTTGGTCTGTTTTTTATATTTTCCTCTTATTTTTCCATATTTATGACATTTCTGGGTGTGGATATTTACCCAGTGATGGTGTATGTCCAGTTAATAACAGTGTAATGCAGTGTGTGACTGTGGGTACATGGCTGTATCATCTCCACCCTTCTGTCCTGACGTCTGCTGTTGTATTCACTCAGAACCTTCCTGCAGTGTTGTGCGAAGTCTGGGTATATTTATGTGTGATCAATAAGGAAACCCCTGTGAAATTACAACTCTTTCTTTCCATTCTCTCTGTAACTCACTCAACTATTAAAACCTTACATCTTGTATATAATGTTAACCTATTTCCTGGTAGTTTTTCTTTATATATTATCAGTGTAAAATGACTTTGATGTGTAGAGAGTCTAGTACAGAGGTTAAGGGGAAAATCATGCACATATGGATACAAGCATGCAAATTTCAGGATATATGCTTTAACATATTCTTTCAAATAAGAGGTGTTGCCAAAAAATCTGTTCATGGTAACAAGGCTAAATCAGCCACTTAAAAATGGCCAACACTGCCTTAGCCTAAATCATATTTTTAACCATAAAATGACTTTTAGTAAAGATAGAAACATGATCTTTCTCTTCCTATCTTTTCAGGTACAACGAATTCAACGGTGCCAAAACGTTTTAGTTCAACTTGACTGCTTCTTTGATTTACTATCAGCACCTCTGTTAAATTCCTGACAACCATAGACAGATTATGCTTGACTCCAGTCCTTGGCCTGACTGTGGTTTTGGGGATTTTTCCAGGGTTTTGATTATCCTTTTTGTTGATGATGTGATTGGTTTCCTTATCACACATGTTGTTAAGCGTTAGTGCATCAAAAATGCTATGCACTGATAGTTCAGGTGGTGAAATGTGTGTTGGTGCTCAGTTGATTTCTCTCCTCCAGTCATGAAGAAATGAAAGAAAATTAGTTTTGAGGCTCACTGTAGTTCTGTATATTTAACTCTTTAACTGCAGGTAAAAGAGAAAACTTCCTGATGTATAAAAACCCTTTAATTTTTTTGTGTGTTTTATCTTTAGTAAACATATCTTATCATTCCTAACCCATTCATTGGATTGATTTCAATGGACAAAAGCTACTGTTTGAGTTGGACATCATTTTAGGACAAACAAAATTTAATGTAATTCAGTGGGAAACAAATTTTTGTGAATACGAATATATAAAATACATATAGATCTTTAAACCACAGTGAATCATATAAATTCATAATTATTCTGCGGATACGAAACTGAAAGACCCAAAACACAGGTAACAACACTGCAGATGTGTCCAGGTTGTATCATTAGTTGGTGTATGTCACAAGCTGCTCATTTTTACAGTTTTTAACCAATATGAAATAATGAAACAATGGAATCCTGTGAAGCAAATGCAGGTGTTGTCTGAGGGTTTGCCAGTAGGTGGAGATGTTTGCACATTCTTTTTCTCCAAATACTGAACCTGCTGAGCTGCTTAGTGAAATGTTTCACCTTGGATAATACTTGTCAATATTTACCCAAAGTTATTGATCCATTTGTACGTGATTGATGAGTTTTACTCCTGTTGTCTGCAGGATACTCTCACTAAAGCTGCGGGGTTTCTTTACAATCCCAGCAGGGACAGTCAATACAGACTGGAGACATACACTTCATAGAGTATGAGTCACACTACCACTTTCACTTCACTTGCTAAACCTCAAAATGTTCCTCAAGCATTCACTGGAAAAACTGACAGGGAAGTGCTTTAAATTCTATGATAGCAGATCATATTTGTGTAACACGGTGACAGTTTGTTTGGTCTGTGGTATTTCGTTTTAATTATAGTTTTAACTAGAATCAGGACAGGAACTTGAAGTTGTTTAAAACCACAAGGTGAGGGTGTTTTTCATTTTTAGTTAGGATAATTAAAATGAGAGCAAATTGTATTTAAGTTCAACATTAGTACCTTTGACAAATAGAGTTATTTCAATGTCAAGTCTGAGCCGACAAATGTGAGTTTTAGTGAAAACAAGACATCAGTAATGAAGTAAAAATAAACACTATTAAGCTTCTGTATTCCACATTTCGATCCTATTTAACATCTTTATTTAATTTAATCTTAATTTATTGGTTTATTTGACAGGGATAATGTACATTCATTAGCATCACTGTAAAAGTACCAGAGTTAGCCTAAACACTATTTTTCATCTGTTGTCCCTGGACAGATGTTAGAGAGTCACCCTAAAAACAGGATACATTAGCATTAATACAATATAAATCACATTCATACAACTGTATAATATACATTTAGAAAAAAAATTGACAATATGGTGCATTAAAATGTCAATGCATTGTTAGGAGCAGGGGCAACTCCAGACTACAGACATCAGATGTTAGCAGGTCTGAATGTATCAGTACACAGCTCACTGTCATGATACTAGGTCACAAGAGAAGATAACTGAAAGTTAAACACACACACAATAATGAACTGGTTTCCAGTATAATGCAACTTATTACCAGAACAAATTGTTGTGGATTCTGGTATGAAACATTAAAGTTCCACTCGCCTCAATTTTTAGTCAAACTTGCAACTGTTCTAAAGCTATAGTGCATCATACTTGGCGTCATCTGACAAAAGTTCCATCGTTACATAGCTATAGAGAGTTAGCAAGATTTCTACCCCATTTGTTTTGCTTTTATTTAGCCAGAAAAAATATGACTCCTTTAGATTAAAAATTTGTTTTAAAATAGTGTCAGTGTTACAGAAAGTCAAAATTTCAGCCCTATAGTCACACTGAAAATGTACATAAAACACAAAACAAAAGCACTAAAACCATACATAAAATACCATAGTAAAAACATACATAGACAAACATGGTGCAGACTTTGTCCAATCAGGTGTTTTCAGACAGGTAGGGATTCAATTTTATTTATTTTATTTATTTATCCTTTATTTAACCAGGAAGAAAATCCCATTGAAATTAAGAACCTCTTTTCCAAGGGAGTCCTGGCCAAGAGGCAGCACAACATATAGTTACAACATACAGTTACATAATACAGTTACAATAGACAATAATTTACAGGACCAGTCAACCTATATAAAACACGTGCAAGTCATTGAGTTATTCTCCAGCTCTTTGAGTTTGGATTTAAAAGCATTCAATACATGATTGACAGTTGTAATTACTGACCACATAAGATTCAGTCTGATGTGACTCTAATGCATCACTTCATGATTCAACACAGAAGCTTAGAAACATGTCATCTCTTTTCTACAGCGGCATGAAATAACATTATGTCATCTATATTTATATTTAATCTTTTGATTTGGAGAGAACGGAGCAGCAGAAGGAAGGTGTGTATTTCCAAATTCTGGTGTTTTTAATACTCTCCTTATTTTGGCTCCTGTAGTTTCATCTAGCAATGCTATTTCCCTGTGTACATGTGACTAAGCTTTGGTATAAATGTGTTTATGTAATTATATGATGTATTCAAGTCGATCCTGCAAATGAAAACATGATATCAATCCAAATGATGGAGATAACTTTTTTTTCATAATGTACTTTCATACCAACACATAGGTATTATGTCGGATGGTCTGTTATCCTGGAAAGATCATGCTTGATTTGTGGGCAAGAAGACAAAATAAAGAATTAATTTTCTCGACTGTTTTAGGTCATTTTGTGCAAGAACACAAATTCTTCTGTTGTTTATTACTTCTGTGATTTTGAGTGTTCTACAGTAAGTGATCGTTCTTTACTCTGTTGACAAAAGTAGTTCACTATTGCTGCCACATGCAACATCCAACGCTTTAACTGTTGCTGTATACTGTGTAAATTTGCA
The DNA here is from genome assembly GCF_902148855.1 of Sphaeramia orbicularis. Classification (NCBI taxonomy): domain Eukaryota; kingdom Metazoa; phylum Chordata; class Actinopteri; order Kurtiformes; family Apogonidae; genus Sphaeramia; species Sphaeramia orbicularis. Next base: position 24,425,210 of record NC_043963.1, read on the forward strand.
CGTATTTGGAAGATATTTTATTTTATTTATTTATTTTTGTGTGTATTTTATGGTAGTTTTTATTGTTCTCTATTTAGCTTTTATATATATTTTACATTTTATTTTCATATTTAATCCTTTTACCTTTTCTCATTCTACAAACACCAAAATTTGGGTAATTATATTTTGTTCTATCATATACTATTGACTGAAAGATAATAACGTTGAGTCTAAGTCTGAAAATTGCTCCGTCAAATGAAAATCATAGGCCAAGAGAATCTGTAAATGCAAAATGTTACCATGAAATCTGAGTGATAAGCATGTGTTGCTCACCAATCAATCCTGAAATTAAATATTCAATGCTCTATCTTATCAAATAAAGATGAAAGAATATGTAAAACATTGTGTTCATGTCGTGTGGTTATTTTGGTTTGTCCTCCTCATGTCTCTTCCTGTATAGGTATGATACACACAGTCCTTTTTCTGGTTGTTGTGGTCTCTTTCCTGTTAATCAAACAGAACAACAAATGACCTAGTTCTGTGTAAATTGTTTATTGTCAGAGTACACTTGAAAAATCACTGGGAAAATACAAGTATCTCTGAAAAAAACAAGTACAAGACAATAAATTAGGTTTCGGGAAAATAAAATTTCTTTTGATAAGCTGCCTATTTACAGTCCGTGATCTCACTAATGTCTCCAGTAAGTTTGACAGTCAGTTTCGCCGTGTACGCTTATGTCTTCGAGACCTGATACCAATCCTGCGAATAACCTGGTTGATCACAGAGAGAGACAAAACCACAGAGAACAAAGGAAGTCAGTGTTGAGTGTTCAGTTGGAAAGAAGCCCACCCACTTTGCTAGAAAAAAGAAATCACCGGCTGCTGCAAGAAGATGCTGCTCGCCCACCGTCTGCCCCCAAAACACAACAAAACAAGACAACCACCGTTTTGCAAGAAGTGAGAAATTTCCACACTGTGGCAGACGCAAGACTTTATTTATGATACAGGATGTCACACTACAAAAGGCAGTTTTCAGGTCGAGTGAAGAATGAAATTGTTTTAACAGTGCAGCTAGACTTGCAGAAATTTAGAAGGAGTTTCATTATTAAACCAAAAGTCTATATTAATCATGTTTATTTTCAGAGTAATGAGTCTTGAAAGCTTCTGTTCCAGTTAAGAGTGAATATGTTTTGTTTTCTCTGCATGTGTCTCTTGCGCTGTTCCTCAAAGCTTAAGTTTAGCCCCCCCCCCCCCTTTTTTTTTTTTAGATCCAAAACTCAAGTTGACTTTAACCCATATAGAGACCTAGTGCTACTTTGGGGCAGTTCTTAAATAAATTTTTCTCGTTTTTTAACCTTTCTTAACTGATATGTCACCATTTATTCTAATATTATTCTCTATATTTTGCATTTTTAAGTATAAAACAGGTATTTTCCTATATTTAGTTCACTTAACATGCAGCAGTTCATTAAAGCTCGGGTTAAAATTGAGTGTTTCTATATCAAAAACAGAGAAAACTGAAGAAAATGTGACTTTTTTAGTAAAATCTATCAGTAACTGAACATAAACCTAGTGTCCATCCACTGCCATTTATCGAATTCCACAGATTTTACTGGTGAATCAGTGTTGTAGAAGATGACGGTGTTTCCACAGTAACTATGGAGTCATATCTGATGACCATGAAAAGATGACAAACTGCATTTTACGGCAATTATTTACATGTATTGATAGGTTTAGTGGATCAACAGGTATTAACCCTTTAACCCCTGAGACATTTAGGTAAATGTGCTGCTGCTTATTTGCATCGTTTCAGAGTATGTGCTTATGTTCCTTTTCTTCAGTGGTTTTGCTTTATTGTGGGTTTTAGGGTTAAAACAGGGTGGAACAGAAAAAGACAGAGAGGGGAAACTTTCACAGATTTTTTTTTTTTTTTACAAAATTATGCACTCAGAATGTACATCAATAAGAGATTTAGGATGTTGAACATGAACTGTGAACTGGAACACACTGAACAACAACAAGTATTTGAATTTTGGCCCGATAGTTTTTGTTTTTAGGCTCTTTTTTTTTCTAAATCAGTCCAGCTGCTTTTTGACACCCAGATGAACTCCAAAAAGCAGTTACACGGTCAAAACTCCGTAAAAAACAACAAAAAAAAACACAGTAAAAAAATAAAATAAAGGAAAATCCCCACAACACTGCAAACAACATTAAAAAAACAAAGAAAAAGGAAAACAGTGTTAAAAAAAAAAAAAAAAGGCCCAAATCGTCTACTTTTACAGCGAGTTGGGGTGGGGGTGCACTGAGCATGCTCAGATATCTATGGAAAGAGCAAGGTCTATTCTATCAGCACGATTTGAAAATTTTCTTATTGACTAAATGGTTGAATTTTTATGAATATTTAAAATAAATCATACATTCAGAATGCTCACAAACAGACACGTCAGGGTTAAAGCAGTGTTTTTCAACCTTGGGGTCGGGACCCCACGTGGGGTCGTCTGGAATTCAAATGGGGTTGCCTGAAATTTCTAGTAATTGATAAAAAAAAACAAAAAAAAATTTACTAATAAAAAATGTATGGTGAGTTGACAGACAATCACAGACATAAAAGACATGACAAACTGTGAGTGTGAAACTGAAGCACTGTGATACTGTTTATCTTTCAAATGTTAGTTGTGGTCGGTTTCAGATGCTGCAGCTCATTCATAATTCATAGTTTGAGTTATTGTTTGTTCAGTATTAACTGTCAGCCTTGTAAATCCAAGCTGGACTGACTGTACATATCCTGACCAAGGAAAATCAAAGTCTCCCTTTGTGCAGTAATCTACACCTGGCTTTTCTGCCTCCGTCCATAATAATACACATTATATAGACTAAATGTCCTCTAAAATTAACTTGTATTTGAAACATAGTATAGAAAACTATTACAGGATCAAACACACATTAATTTATCAAAAAAAAAAAGTCTCAGTTTTGAATGTCTGGGGTTGCCAGAAATGTATGATGTTAAAATGGGGTCACAAGCCAGAAAGGTTGGAAACCACTGGGTTAAAGGGTTAAACAGTTTAGATCGCTCAGTGATTTTGGTCTGTGGTGGATGTTTGGGTCTCTAGCAGTTAAAACCAGGTAAAGCCCAGGTTTTACATCTGTTATTAACTTCATCCATCTAAACATATGTTACCCCCAGATATCTTCAATACATCAAACTGGTAGTTTATTACGGCCTTATAATTTTAATGAACCTGAATACAGATTCAACACTTTGATCACATTTTTTAGTGACATGGAAACTCTTATTTCCTCATATTACTAGTATTAGTAAGCCCTCTTCACTTACAGCTCATTGATGTGCAAAAAACCCATTCAGCCCCTCAACCCCTACACCTACATGTTTCATTTCCATTAACTACGCTCTCAGTCACTTCCTGTCATTTTTGTCTCTATGTTTGTTTAATAATGCTAATATTCATTCAGTGTGCATATGTAAAAGTATATTATTTACCCAAATAATGAATAGAGACAGGACGATTTTGGCGACTCCCACTGCTAGATACCCTGTCACACTCCAGACGACAGGCAGGTCTTCAACACGATGGCTGCACTGCAGAGTTGTGTTCAAAATATTTGTCATTGTTGTCGGGACAGGCTTGGTCACACAATCTTAGAACAAAAAAATACAAGGAAATACAACAATTGCATTTTTTCAATCTGTAATGAAAGTTTAAAAACACTACATGAAATGGTATAAAAACTGCAGATGCTTGTATCTTACTTCTTGGTTCAGATTTTCCAGTGTTTGCATTTTCATATTCAGATGAAAAAGGAGTTGGATAATATTAAATTATGTTTCCTTCTGTGGCAGATTTGCATGTTTCAAAATAGAATCTAGATGAACTATTAGAATTGACTGTATATAATACTTTGGTTTGTGAAGTTTCTTTGACAGTATTCCATTAAATTATTTAAATAATCAAACGCCTAAAAACAAGCAAATTGTATTAAATGCAGGTTGTATTCATGTATTTGAAATAGTTAAATGTGTTTTTAATACGTCAGTTTATTTTTATCCCCAGGTTAAAACTATGGGGAAAAAAACTCACTTGTTCAAGCATTCTCTCAGTTTAATTAAATAAATATGCCTTTTATTTCCAATTTCCACTTTTTATGAGAATATTTCAATGTAATAGATGATATTCAATATTTTATTTTCTACTCAACACAACCTGAACTTCTGTGGTATTTAACTGTTGCTGTGATCATTTAACTACACATTTCAACAGCCATTGTCCTCTTCTACTCTCTGCTCTGTTTTTGGTATTAAAGTGCTGGTTTTTATGGCATGACTCCATAAATGGCCATAAACAGTCACTTTCAGATGGATTAGAATATATTTTGTAATTTCAAAATACACATTACTTGTATTTTGAATAAATGTGTTTCAAACATTTTTTTTGGATAAGCTTATGAGCAACTTTCAGCATTTTAAAATAAGATTCATAACAATATATATGTATATATATATATTTTAATCTAGATTTTCTTTATAGTTGTTGGACTGAATAACTTCCTCATTTTACCGAGTTAAAATCTGACAGCTACATGTTGTCAGTTCCTAAAACTCACTGTTGATCTTTTCACTTTGAGAAATGTTGAGAGATATTTGACCATCAAATATGAAGGGAAATAACCTGGTTGTAGGTCTTATAAACATGTATGAGAAGAAGTTGGTCCAGGCTTATGTTGGTCCTGGAGGATTCTGTTGGGTGTCTGTGAATTGGGTTTTTAAGACTCTGGTCTATGACAGCTCTAAATGTAAAGTGTCATGAGATAAGTTTTGTTACGATACAGCGCTGCATAAATAAAATTTGATTTATTGCTTATGTCAAGTTAAATATTCATGCCATGGATGAGAGAAATTAGATTCAGGACTCACCAGAAACATATAGGCTGATTTTGGAATTTGCATTTTTACTTCCTACACTTGCACTGACACCACACTCATAGATGCCTGAATCTTTGGATGTCACATTCCTGAGGATGAGATTGTTATTTTCTCCAACATCGGTCGGCCGATGAAAAAAGTAGCGCTCCGGTTCTTTAATATCCTTGTTTTTCCTGATGATTCCTCGTTGTCTGTTATTGTTTAGCTGTTTGAAGGGACAAACAGATCACAATTTCTTTACCACACAAAACAAAGCACAACATACAGTAACTGTTTGGGTATATTTGCACAACAGAGTTAAAAATAAAACATAACTGACCTTATACCATGCCACTGAGATGAAATTCATGTTGGTGAAATTAACACCGTGACAATCCAGAGAAACATCTTCATTGCAGTTCACTCTAATCTCTGCTTCGTAAGTTGCGCAATGAACCAAAAGCAGCTAAAAAAAATTAAGTACAACCACAATACATAGTGATTACAAAGTAGTGTTGTGTCTGACAGCATTAGATCATCAGTAAAACACTTGTAGCATTTATTAGTGTTAAAAAGTTTAGATTTAACTCACCTCAAAGAACAATACTCCAACAATACTCTTCATCATTTTCAGTTCAGTTTGAAGTTTGGTGTAAAAGATGCTCTTTCACTTCCAAACCCCAATTTCCTGTGAATGAGGCTCTTTATCATGAACATACTACCCTATGGGGACATGTTTTGGGTGATAATGCCACCATGTGGTGGTTCGGTGCAAACAGGAGACATTTGAGATAGGTGTAAGAAATCATCACTTTAACAATTTTTAGCAACAAGGCAGTTTAACATGAAATATGTACCTAAATTCCTGCAACAGCTATTCTTTAAATCACGTGCACTGGCCTTACATTTTAAAATTTCCTCCCAAATTGTGTAATAATCCACAGACACCTTCACAATTTTCAGCTTTGGAAATGACTGAAATGTCTGTGACAACGCAGTGAGAGTGTTTGTGGTAAATGTGAATTGTGAGGCCACAGAGGTTTTCCTGTTTGGAAATGTGCAAAAAATCTGGTTAAAAACACATGAAAAATATGCCCCAGAACTTACATTAACCCATAAAGACCCAAACAACTACCAGCATCCAAAACCACTGCCTGATCTAAAATGTTTAATAACTTCTGATCCACAAATCCTGTCAATACATGTAAATAATTGTTGTTAAAAAAAAATAAAATTTATTGTCTTTTTGTGGTCATCACATATGACTCTTTTTGGATGTTCAGAGGCTCCGTAGTGAACGTGGAAACACTGTCATCTTCTACAACATTGATTCACCAGTAAAACCCATGGAGCTGGATCACTGTCAGTGGATAGAGACACTGGTTTTATGTTCAGTTAATTATAAATTTTGATGGAAAAAGTCACTTTTTCTTAGTTTTCTCTGTGTTTTATAGGAATACCCTCAACTTCAGTCAGCGTTTTAATGAACATCTACATGATCAGTAAATTAGATATAGGACAATACATGATTTTCACTGAGAAAAAGCCAAATACAGAGTAAAATATTATGATAAATACTGAGAAATCACTGAAAGAAAGGTTGAATAGAGAGGAAAAATCATTTGGGAACTGCCACAAAAATAAGACTGGGTCTTTATGGGTTAAAACATATGCTGTATTTATATTAATGATAATAATTGTTCCAAATCACAAGTCACCCTTAAACGAATAACATCTGATGTGGCAAAGCGGAAATCAAAACAGAATATTAAAAGGTCATGATACATTGAATTTCTATCGAAAATCAAGCGGTAAAAACACCCATTTTCAAAGCTTAATAAGAATATTATATGGTGAATATAATGAAAAACATCTACGGTGTTACATATGTCATCCTTTCACATAACAATCATTATTTTTTACTGTGATTATATTATCACACTAATATATATATAATTATTGTTTCAAGTACAAATGTATTGTTTTGGATTCCTTAAACATTACCAAAGTAATGCAAAATACAGAGAAATTAGTGATGAATATGGGACAGAACTATGTTATTTAAAACTTTCAAGTCAAAATGTGCCTCATTTATTTATTTGTTTATTTCTTTGTTTATTTAACGATGACTGAAAGCTGCAACAACTGAGAATAAATACACCCAGTTGCAATACTAAATGATGAAGATATGTGATTTTCAAGTTAATTTTGTGTGGCACATTTAAAATATTTAAAAAGAATACTACACCTCAATTCAGATGTGTTCTGTAGGGTATTTCTCCAACCATCACACATACACCAACTTGAAACTTGCTCATCCTGTTGTTTTCATCTCAGGGAACTCCCCATTGTCTCCCTTCAAGCATATTTTTTGTATGTGTCGCTCTTGTCGACAAAGGAGGTTGATATACGGTTATTAATAGCAGACTGGCTTTATGGAAAAGGGAAGAGTGAGGTCTTTGGATTCCACCATCTGCATTAAACAATGCCTCGTTCAGCAGCAGCTGGCACAGCGAGCAGAGGGATGTAAAAATTTACTGATGTTACCCCTGAACATCAGTGCAAATGAGGATTTTTGGCCAGTTCCTACTGCAGGCCTGCTGCAGCTGTGAACGGTTTAGATTTATGAGCAGGAAGAACCTCTGTATCAGGAAGAAACTGCAAACACAAAAACATGACAGGCTATAATTTTTAACAGTTTTATTAACATACTTTATTTAGTTGTTGGTGCATGTAAAGGTCCCTCTATTGCAGTGCTGCTAAACATTTTAATAAGGCACATGGGAAGTTTACAGTAACACAAAAATATGTGTTCCATTCAGGAAAAGAAAAACAAATTGTCTGCTGATAAATGTCAGAAACAAAAAAACTGCCAGAGCTTGGAAGAGTCATGAAAAATCTGAATCTCCAAAGATATAATTGTCGGTGTAAATGTGAATGAGTGCATGTGTTACATGGGCCCGTATGTGTTTGATTCTGGCCCAGCATGCCGTACTAAAAGGGTGTTGCACGCCACAGTAATCCCAGAGGTTGTTAGCACGCCCAGCTGCTAGCGTAGGTCTCCATGTTTCTGTCAGCGAGGTTGTTCAGCGCACACTCTTTAGTCTCTGATTGAGGAAATCCTCTGACTGTTTGCTCTGTTTGCTGAAATGAAATGTCCCAATGGTTCCGCCGTCGCCCCACAGGTCCTGTATACCCAGACTTTCCCATGAAGACTGTGAACTGTGTTTACTATGGTTTGACAGATATACAGCCCTTTGATGGAGCTAACCAACACCACAGTAACACTGCAGATGAGGAAGACGGATTATGAAGTCCTGCCTCAAAAACCAAAAATGCATTCATTGAATTTTGTCTGAAATTAAAAATCACAGTTAGTAAAAGTCCATTGTAACTAAATACTGTTGACGAATGAATGAAATTACTGAATTTCTTCCTCATTCTGTACTTCCATTCAGCTTCATGAGGCTTTTTGCTCATTCTTTTAAATGTAGGTATGACAGTTGGATTGTTTTCTGAAACTGCTTCAACTTATTGCTCAAACTACATGAACAAAAGTGTTGAGACACATTCAATTCAGGTATTTCATGGCAAATTGGAGGCTGGGCTACAAAACAGCTAATTTTCTTTAACCTAGCATCTGTATATACAAAATGCTTGATTATTTTTAACTAATTTCACTCAAGGTTGAAATTTTTATCATTACATTGTTGTGCCTCTAGATTTCTGAAATACTTGTTACACTCTGACCATAAATAATAATCTTAACACAAAATTTTATTCATATGCACGTGTCTGTTTTCTTCATTCACTCAGGAGGAAAAAAATATAGATTTTTTGTGATAATTGTCAAATGTCCAACCTGTAGATGTAATGTGTCCCAATATTTTTGTCTATATAGTGTAGCTTTCCATCAGTATTCAAGGTTTGAACTTACTGTAAAAGGAAAGAATGATTATTTATTTAGTACTGAATTAGTATTCTTTATTCCTCTTGTTTTCCAGAGTCACTGAAATCCTCACTTTAAAAGCAACAAGTGCACTGTTTTAAAGTGTTTGAAGCCTTTGCCACATCTTTAACAGATCAAAAATCAATCACAAACACATTTATGGAATATAACACAACTGATAAACATCGGCCACTGCCAATGGTGAGAGCTCATCTACAAATTTCTGGGCCGATACTGATGTTTGGCGGATATGTCTGTGCATCTCACTTAACATGCAAACTCAGCAGGTTGGAGAATATATTAGTGCATTTAGAGGATTGAGATATTGTTGAAACTGGAGTTTTAAAAAGGATATACAAGAGATACCAGCAGTGTGTATATTAGACTTAATACTTATTTGTTTCTGTAATTGCTTCAAGTGTAAAGAACTGTTTGCCCACACATTTAAAGTTATCTAATAATACATCATCAGTGGGAAACCAATGGCAACCGTTGGCAAATTGATATCTTTTCACAGTTCATTTAACACAGTTTTATAGATGCACCACAAACATGTCCAATGATAAACACATACAGTAGATAAACACTTTTATATTCATTAATATTTTCATGTATAGTCAGGGTTACACATTTGGTTTTTACCAGTGAATGTGACTGGATAAATTATTCCTGTCTTTGTGAGGGAATTGGGGCTGCAGAGCTTCATCACTGCCTGTTCAATTGTTTACATAAGGAAGCAAAAATCCTGTAAGCCTGTGTTGTTGATTCTCACCTCTGCCTCTGGGCTTTGGCAGGCTGCTGCTGCTGCTGCTGAAAGCCGCGGGTTGATTGTCCAAACCTGCAGCAGAGCAGAGCTGGGCTACGATGGCCTGTATTGTTCTGTAATTTCTTCTCTGGGATTTCCTCTCTCCAGCTCCCCCCACCCGTCGTGTTCACTGTGCAGCCCTCCATCATCCTCTGTCTGTATTAAGGTCTTGCCAAACTCTTTGAGACATGAAAACTATTGTTCCTGTCGGTTTGAGGAGACAGAACCGACTCCTCAGACGAGGCTCTGAAGCTCAGCTGATAGTCGGGCAGACTTCCTCCCCCTCTGGAAAAGTGATCATGTCAGTAATCGGAAGCGAGGTATCTGAGTCTTGAGCCACATAGTGACTCAAAACCATTAATATTTTTGACATCCAGGTTGAATAAGGGGCCATCTCCCCAGCCAGTCAGTATTGAAACCTGCTGAAAGAGACTCTGCCTCAAGCTGAGGGCTGTAAGAGCAAAAGCTATTAAAATATTACCATGTGCAGGTTTGTTTCTTACAAGGGTTTTTTGGCAAGACTACACATGGTGAAGGTAAGCACCCATCTGGGAATCAGGACTGTGCAGATGATTTTTGAAAAAACGCTTTACATCCTTCCCGTTTCTGGATCATCTATTTTATTTTTTCTTCCCTGATGGTGAAGCAGGAGCACATTTAAGCAGTCTGTGCTGTCAGAGCAGTGATTTGTGTCTTATCAGTAAAGATACAGCTATTCCTCAGCAGGATTCATTAAATTGTGCTTGTAAATGTGATTGTTTTTCTCCCTTGTATGCTTTATCATATGAAACATTACACAAAAGAAGAACACCAAACTGCAATCTCTCATTTTTTAAAGACATAAAACAGCATAGAATATCTAAGTGAGCAACATAAGGAAGACAAATTCATACCTTATATTGTTTTAGGGTTGCTCTAAAGTGAGTCTCTTAGTACAACAGTGCAGTCATCTTGCATTCAAATGGTGTGCCAGTGTTTTTTAAGTATCATTGCTGCTATTTTATCTGTTTTATTTTCAGCATTAAATCCCAAGACAGAAGGTGAAATGCAGCTTTTGTCTCTATCATTGTTTTATACAGTATAAAGTTAGGTGGTTTTCATACTCTGTCCTTCAAAGAAATGGCAAAAATAGAAGCTGAATAGAAAAGAAGTGTAGTGCTTGTGCTGTAAATAATCTGGGCCATTTCTTTTCTTTCTTTTTTTTTTTTTTTTTTATTTCAGGACACATAACTGGCAGGACAAGGAGGAACTGTCAGCTAGCTTGACTCATCCCTGTTGAAATACTTCCTGCTCAAACCCTCTTTTGGGGATTAAAAGATGCAAGCGTCCAAAGAAGAGGAAAAACTCACCAAAGTGAAGTAGTAAAGTATAAATGTTAGCAGTGGTCCCCAGGTGGATTCACATCCCCGTCTGTCAGACATGTTAAACAGATCCACCATGACCTTATTTGCTGTCTTTGCTCTTCTCTTCATCTCCTCTGATGGTCTTGACCATCAATTTGTACCTGTCATCTTAGAGAAAAAACTCTCCTTCTGAATTTGTTGAGAACTCACAATTTGGTTCCTCTTGTTCTTAAAGTACCACCAGAGAGCTGTACATCTGGGTCCCAGCGCCGGATGATGTCAAGACTGGCGCTGACCCAAAGCCCGCCGCACAGAGAGTTCCTCAGAAAGGTCGGCTGAGCGTTGTTTTCCCTTCCTGTGCCTCCGTGACATCTTCCTGCCGGGGGGAGCCTCGGGGAGCCATTTGAGGAGGCCCGGGCCCTGAGCATGGAGGACTTGGCACAGCAAATTCCAATTAGGCTGACAAGGCAGGTGGGGGAAGGGGGAGCTTGGACCCCCAGCATGCACCTTTAACTGCCTTAAAATTCACTTTCCATATACTACCCTCTGTCATGTTGAGTTTGCAAACTGACTCAAAGGATGTTGGGCTCAGCTGCATGTGTCTGAGCTGCCTGTTAGACCGATCACTAGTGTCTGTTTTAGATTGAAGAAGGCAGAAAAAAACTCCACAGAGACTGAAATGGCATTTAGGATTAATATTCCTCATTAATATTCTCAGTACAAGTGATCAAAACTGGCTCTAAAATAATAAACAAAATGCTGTTAGAAAAATGATGCAGCTTTCTGACATGAGTGGATATTAAACCTCTTCTGACCTGTGATTAAAAACAAGAGCTAGAATCAACACCAGGATTATATCTGCATCATCTGCCATGATTACATGTCAACAGGGTTTCAGCGCTGCGCTGCTCTGTGACCTCTGACCCCTCACCCCATCTCTCCCTGTCCAATGGGCCCACAGCAGTGATTTATCCCTCTGACATACCAACAGCTGTGTTGGGGGATCCGGGCTGAGTGTGGGCTACTATTTTCCGTGACTAATCGATAACAGACTTCAAAAAACACCAATCGTGAGTTTCGGAAAAAATACACCAGGCCCTGACACCAGAAACCTTGAACCTTAGCTACGGCTCTTCAGGCTTCATGACCAACATCTTAGTAACAACCGCAAATAGTGAAGAATGTGGGTGTGAAGTTTGGAATAGTTTATCTTCTTTCCATAGAGACATTAATAACAATTTACATCCTAAAAACTGATGTAAAGGACTTAGCTGTTATTAAATAAGAGCATCTCAGTGTAGATATTAAAAAGACTGTTGGTCACTAGCATTAAACTTTTTTTTTTTTCTCCTTTTACCATTTCATTCAAATATATGGAATATCAATTGTTAATCCTTTTCTGATTTCATTAGATGCAGGACAATGACGTCCTCACAGGTTCTTTATGTGGTACCAAACTGATCTCATCAAAAGTGCAAATCATGAAAAAGCATTTTTATTTTGATAAAATATACTTTATTAAAAAACTTTCAAAAAGGACAAAAAAAACTCATTAGTTTCAAACAAATGCACTGCATTTTTGAAAAGATTATTTCTTAGAATCTTCAGTCAAGTATAAATAGTGTTTTTGGTTCCACCATTGTATCCAGCATGTGAAAATGTGCCTGTGTGTACTCTGTAACACCAGCTTCCACTCTTCCCTGAGACAGTCTGAGGATTTACAGGTTGCTCATCATTCACTGGTTGTAAGTCAGCGTCTCATTCGCAGTGGACCCAGTCCTCGCATTTTAAAACAGTCTTTCCCATCCTTTATCTAGAAGAAAAAAAGAATATTCAGTCAGGACAAAACCCTCCTATTTTATCAGTGAACTTCTCATGCATGTTTTCAATTAAAAAGGCATTTACTTTGTATATTTTGAGTAGAGCATGTCTTTACAGTTGTGTAAAACTGTAACCACCTGTATCTGCCTGTGAGAGGGACTTGCAGGGATCAAAACTCGTGCGTAAAATTAGTGCGTAAAACCAAATTTTACATCCAGAAGTCCAAGGACAAAAAAATAGTTGGACTTAAGAATAGGAATGATTAACAAAGTAAATATAATCTGCACTGGACAAAAAAAGAAAAGAAAAAAGCAAAAAGCAAGGTCATAAAAATAATAAGTGTATCTGGGATCAGGAATATGTTGTTTACTGTTAATCTGCTCTTGTGTTTACACTCTGCTGAAGTATACTTTGCCATCAGGCTATAAAATAGCATTTACCCCTTTTCTTTGGTTGCTCAAACAGAAGGTGCAGATGGTTCGAGGCTGCTTGGTCCCGCTCTCCTCTTGCGCATGGACCGCACCAAGGCAGGGCTGTCCATCAGCGCCGCCGTCTCCCAGGAGAAGCACGTTGGCCAGATGGGAAATGTAGCTGGACGCCAGGCGCAGAGTTTCAATCTTGGAGAGTTTTCTGTCCACTGGCTCCGTGGGTATCAGTGTCCGGAGAGCCGTGAACGCAGTGTTGACACTTTGGGTCCTGCCTCTCTCCCTGGCGTTCGCTGCGCTCCTCTGCTTTACCATTGTCGTGTCTTTTTCCAGTTTTCGTGAAATCCTTCTTCGCTTCTCGGAGCTTTCGCAGTAACTTCGCTCCGAGCTGCCGTCGCTTTCGCTGCACTTTTCATCGTCCTCTGAAGTGACTCCGAAGTCTGAGTAGATTAAGTGCGTCGCCACAGGCCGCAGCATGGCAAAAGTCATCTTCAAGAGTTACACCACCACCACTTCCAGCTCCAAGTCCTCTGAAGAAAAATCAGCCCGAAAACAACTCAGGGACTAACCCTCCATCTGTGGCACGAAGGCTGCATTTAACCACTGATGAAAATAAACTCTTTTGATAAAGCTGCCAGACTTTTCTGTAGTGGATTTGCTGTGACCTATTTTAAGGATGGACCCTGACTACCTGGTCAGCTGGGCTCTTATAGCTGCATGGGAGGAGCTGCAGCTGCACAGCACAATGATCTGCAACAGGCTGGAGAAGGCTGTCAGTGCACAACATATCAGAAAATCATGTTAAAAATATACTGTAACCCCATGAACCTTTATCTTAGAAAAAGATTGAAAATGAAAATATTAACAGCCACTTTATTTGGCATTTACCCTATTTAGAAAACATCTTAACTTCATAGTTCAAGTTTCTGTATAACCCAGTACAAAAACCTTCTATACCTGTATTCAAAGGAAACTCTTACTGAAATAAATGTTTCTGGGCTGAACACTCACACATACTTTGTTGGATTTGGATTTAGTGTATTTAACCCATAAAGACCCAAACAATCTGTAGCGACCAAAAACCATCTACTGATCTAAACTATTTAATACCTGTTGATCCATTGATCCTACCAATCGATGTAAAAAATAGATGTACAATACAGTCATCTTTTCATGGTCATCAGATATGACCCATTTGGAGTTCAGAGGCTCCGTAGTTAACGTGGAAACACTGTCATCTTCTACAACATTGATTCACCTGTAAAACCCATGGCGTTGGATCAATGACAGTGGATGGAGACGCTTGGTTTATGTTTATTTAATGATTTTCCCTCAGTTTTCTCTGTTTTGATATAATAACCTTTGAATTCACTCTGAGCTTTGATGAACATCTACCTGATCAGTGAATTAAATATAGGAAAATAAATGATTTAAACTGGTAAAAAAAAAAACCACAACTCAAAATAAAGAGGATAATATTACAATAAATGGCGATAAATCACTAAGAAAGATTAAATATAGAACAAAATTTACTGCCACAAAAGTGCCAGTGGGTCTTTATGAGTTAAGAAAAGCATTCATCTGTCAGTAGTTTTACTCTTATCTTGGGTTAGTTTAGCATGTTTGTTATGTTTAGTAAAATTAGCTTAATGTCTTTCTAAGCCTCATCTTGTAAACCATCTCATCATGACTGTTGATGACTGCAGAGCTTTAGCAGTTGATGTAAATTCTGTTTGATTTGCAGACTCAGAAATTTCCAATGGAAATCTCAAAGTCAAATGTAAGAAGTTCTGTGATTTGAATATGTTTTCCAGGGAACCTGATTAATGTCAGGGTCAAACGGGTCAGACCTGTTTGTTTTCAAAGGATGAAAAACATTATCTAGTAGAGATAATGCATACACAAACTGCAGTGTATTCTTCTTTTTGCTAATTTTTTCACTTGTGTCCCAAAATTAAGGCGATCTATAGCTCGTATTGATCAGGAAGGAGGAGGTAATTATGCATGAATAAATAAACATTGAACAGATAATCCTGGAATGGAAAGGATTTAGTTGTTTGTTGTCCTGAAAGTGTTAAAACAACAGAGCAGTGGCAAATTTAGACCCTTTCATGCCACATCAGCAGACAGCATGTCTGAAACAAAAGTCTGCTCCAGCCACAGCCGGCAGCATGTTCAACCACTTCAATGTGCTTCAGCTGCATCAACAGAAAGCCATCAGACACCCAAACTATCTGCTGAAGAACCACTGAGGTCTCACAAGAACACCAAATAAACACTACAGCTCATGGTCACAAACACTGTGGGATTATTTCACTATAGAAAAGAGTCACTGCAGAGATTTAACTCAATACAAATTAATTTGAGTGTCAAATGCAAGATGTTCAAATTAATCTGTTTGGATTTCTAATGGTACACATTAAAGGTCAACCAATAAATCATGCTGTTCATTAAGTCTGAGACACTGTCAGTAGATGTGTATCTGTTGTGTCTTAGTAAAGGGTGTGAATAAGTATACAATACACAGTATATGCATAAGGATATGGACAGTGGTGGAGAATCCCAGCTCCATAAAGTATAAGTCCTGCTATGTATTGGTTCTACCTGTTCACTTAACACAGGCGATTCCACTAAGTATCCCATCTACCTGGATAAGGAGTTGTGCTCATCAAAATGAGCTGGTTAAGTGAATGGTTGGAACAAACACATGACAGGACTTTTACTTTATGGAGCTGGGATTCTCCACCACTGGATACGGAGTAGAATATAAGCAATAGAGAAGTTTTGTGAGTATCAGCATACTGACATGGCACCACACACAGGATCTAAAGCCATATTTTAACTACATGTGTCTTATTTTATGGAACTGTGAATCACTCTTCTACTCCTCTGGAAGAACTGGATCCATTTATCCATATGATGAGATGACAGCTGAGGTTTGTGTTGTTCTTCAGAGATCTCTGAGAACAGCAGCTCAGTCTGTGCCACAGACAGAGGAAGGGTTTAGATAACACCCACTGAACTCACAGTTAATATAAAGAGTCAGAAACACTGTGGAGAAAAACTTTTATATAAATATAGCATTGAAAGATTTCATTGCAACTTGCTGATATTTTTTTAAGAGAATATGTATGATATTTTTGCTCACTTTTGTCCTGTAACATCAGTCTGCTGATCAGTTTCACTGCAAAAATCTAAATCTTACCAAGTGTATTTTTCTTATTTCTAGTCAAAATATCTCATCATACTTAAAATAAGACATAATCACCTAAAGAGTAATTTGTAAGTGAGATATAAGAACTTATTTTCAGACAATAGATCTTAAAAATCTTATTTCAAGAAGTCTTACCAAGATAATTTTCACTTATTTCATTGGCAGATTTTTTTTTTTGCTTAATTCAAGATTTTTTTGCTTAATTCAAACAAAAAAATCTGCCAATGGAACAAGTGAAAATTATCTTGGTAAGATTTCTTGAAATTAGATTTTCAAGAGCTATTGTCTAAAAATAAGTTCTTATATCTCACTTACAAGTTACTCTTTAGGTGATTATATCTTATTTTAAGTGTGATGAGATATTTTGACTAGAAATGGAAAAAAAAAAAAGTACATTTGGTAAGATTTAGATTTTTGCAGTTATTGTGCTTTCTGAGTCCATTTGTTTTTTTAACCCATGCCTCAATTTAAAGGTCTGTAAAAGAACCCCCCCCCCCCTTTTTTTTTTTTTTTTTGATGTTTCAACTCTTTCCCTTGCTTTAGGTTTGTCTTTATTTTAATTTATATTTTTGATGTGCATTTGCTGTCAGATGTGAATATAACCCCTTTGGAAATAAAACACTGCATCTCAAGGGGCTCCTTTCAAATGTATTCACTTCCATGTGTAAAGTAATTGTTTTCAAATCTGTTCTGGAACACAGAGAAATTTACTTATAACCTGTTACTGTCAGTCAGATGTGCTTTTCTTAAGGTTCTGGGATTTTGTTAACCTGGCTGTGAGATGTCCAGAGCTAAAAGATTTCAGTGTTAACCTGTAGAAACATTACCCACATTTCCCGCAGTGTCACTTGTCAACCTGTCAAGTTACATGTGAATTAAGATGCTTTTAAGCTGACAGCCTGTCAAAACTTTGACCACGACTCCAGTCAGCACAGTCCTTTAACAGAACAGACAAGAAAATTCTGTGGTTTTCCCTCTAACGAGCACATATTTTACTGTCAATTGTGAAGGAACAAGAGGAGTAAGTGGTCAAGACAAATGAGCCACATTAGACATGTGGAATTTGTGCCAAACAGACGCTTTTCTCTTATAACAAATGCACATTTTCATGAAGCTGCATGAAGCTGAAGGATCATACACAATGTGCCTCTGTGTAGCAGTGAGGTCAGAGGGTGGATATACCATTGCAAATCTGGCACAAATTACACGCCTGCAGCCACCAGTAGTCTGAAGGAATTCCGGATAGGAAGCTGTGAAAAGTCATCATCGATTGCAACACCTAAACCTAACCTCCTTCAAGAGGATTTGGTTGTAATGCTTCTCCAAGTGGAACAAATGGCTGAGCTGACTAAGCAGAGATCATTTTTCAGCCTTAGTTAAAACATAGACGGCTCTGTAGGGGAACTGGAGGAAGAAAGAAAGAAGAAAGAAAGAAAGAAAGAAAGAAAGAAAGAAAGAAAGAAAGAAAGAAAGAAAGAAAGAAAGAAAGAAAGAAAGAAAGAAAGAAAGAAAGAAAGAAATACTTAAAAGTTGTCTTGAAAGTTTCAAGTGGGTAGATTTTGACACCTGGTAATTTTATAGACCCACCACATTATATCTAATCAAGTAAATGTTTCCTTTTTTTATGTGTTACAGTCCAATAAATGCAACCAGGCAAAGTGAAAAAAACAAACAAAAAAAAAAAACAAAACATTAAAATCTAAACTGGCTCTCAGCTGTTGATGCTATAATTAGAGTCATATTTTGGCCACAGACTCTTTCTGATGAAACAATCCAGACTATAGACAGCTGAGAAACAGGCTGTCTTGCACAGTGCAAAAAAACAGACTGAGCACAACTAATACTCATAGAATTAAAAAAAGAAATGAATGATATATTTATACATGTTTTCATTTAAAATCAAAATTTAGCATCTCAAATGGGAGTGGGATTTAATAAGTGCTTTTGTTTTCCCATGAAGTACATCAAATAATATTGAATAACACAGCTGAAAGTTCTGAAATTAACATGAAAGAAGGGAAACATTTCAGAGGATTATTTAGTATAAGTACAAAAATGTATATCATGCATTTAGTTTTTTCTTGAACCATTGTTTATCCTATTCTTCTTATGTTCCTATAATTGCAAAAAGTCTCCAAAGACACAATTCAATTTTTTTTCCAGAGGTTTTATTTGTAATTTCACCTACAGACAACTGAGAAAATAAAAGCCACTGGTCAGCAGTCTGTAAACATAATGTAACCATCACAAGTTAATTTGTTCAGTCATTCCCTGAGCAATACAACAACAAATGGTAAAAGAGAAATGAGAAACGACGTGGCACCAATCCATTTGTGAAAATGACCACAAACACTTCCTCTTCTTAGTCCCTAAATCCCTCTGATCTGTTTAAATCCTCAAAGATAAAACGTACAAAAACCACCCATGGAAACAGCTCAGTAAAGCAACAGGTGCAATGGTCTTTTTTCATACCAGTGTTGCGTGTCAAAAACCCTTTGAGGATATGGTTACTTCCAGACAGTGAGCGAGCCACAGGAAATCTTCTCACACGCGACGATTCAGAGGAGAAATTTAGAGTCCTTCAGGGTCGGTGGGTAAAAGCCGCCTTGGGTCTCCCTGTGTTTCCTCGATGGTCACAAAGGGACACCCTCAGGCAGCTCCGAGCTCAGTTTGTGAATCTGCTGATGTAGGAAACACCTCGTCTCTGTGCAATGACCTGCAGAGTATAGTTTACCTGTATTATTGTGCAAACCTAAAGTTCCTGCCTCTGAGGCGAGGGAGCTGCTGTTGTTGTTGGATGATTTAGCGGGACAGCCTCAAGGTCAGTACTAACAACAAAAGGGGCATTATGTAATACAGTTTTGCATTGACTTAAGGTGCATAACAGCAGAGCATTTACTCCTGCTGGGATTTTGCATGTCTAAGTAAAGCAAAAGACCAGTGACTTTTTTTGTAAACTGGAAAATATGTTTTTCGATGAATATGATGTATTGAAAGATAGATATTAAGATTTTTTTTTTTTTTTTTACATTCATTTATATAAATTTCATTAGGAATCAACTGATATGTATTTGCAGGATCAGTATTGGTCAAGAGCAAGAGTAATTGAGGATAATGGATAACTACTATTTGAACTAATACTAGAACTAATACTATAATACTTTATATTTGCAGTAAAAATGCCATTCATGGTGTCAAGTTTTAGAATAACAAACATGAACCTTTTTTCAAATGCCTTTAAACTGACCCGAAATAAATTAAGTACAATTAATAATATTTCAATAATATCATTTGTTGTCAGGTTTCATATTGAAAGAAGGGATTGTAAATACTAAGTAGTAATAAATGTAATTTTCCCACTTTTTTTTCTCTTAATTTCAACACATAATAAGTGTGATGTGTAACCAAACATATAGAGATGTGAGTGGGGCATAGGTAAAGATGGCAGAGTGGAGATTACTGACAGAAAGAGCCCAACCAAAGTAGATTATTAGTTTATTTTACTGGATATTGGATAAAAATACTGAAATAAAGCTAATCATATTCATGTGGGTATTGGGTACAGTTATCTATTTGTCTCTCATTTCATCTAATATGGATTCCAGTAACTGAGATGCATTAGGTTTAAAGGTTTTCATATGCACTGACTTGTAACTGAGGTGAGACTTTGCATCTTCTTTTTCCTTTTTTTTTCTTTATAAAAATGCAATCTGGGAGTTTGAAGGATCCCTTTGAAAGATGAAGAGTAAAAAGACTGATGGTTGAAGATGGAGCAGACTCAGCAAGATTTAGCAGCATCTTGTGTTCTGACACAAGCTGTTGTCAGTCTGATGTTCTCATAGCACCTGACTTTGTCTGCAAACCATCTGGTCTATAGGCTCCATTCTATTACCTCCTTGAGCTTGTCTGAAACATCACAATCAAAGCTGAGTGTACGGCAGGAAAAAACCCACGCATAAGGAGAATCACTGAAAGGTGGAGACAGTGTTAAACCTGAACCAGCAATTGTTGCACAATTATGCTCATGTATACAGCCTGGCCAAAAGACATCCCATCCTCTAATATTTAGCCTAAGCCTTATTCAGACTTTAGCTTTAATTACAGCGTTGGCTATGGTATTGTTTCAATTAGCTTACGCAATATCACATTTACTTTGTTGATAAATAATACTGTTGAACCTAGACATGACCAACTGAAGCAACCCCACATTATCAAAGTGTCCTGACAGACTTGTATTGTGGGCACTAGGCATGATGGGTAATTGTTTCATCTGCCTCTCTTCTTACTCAGATGTGTCCATCACTCTGGAACAGGGTCATTCTGGACTCATCAGACCACATGACCCTTTTCCATTGAAACACAGTCCTATCTATATGCTCTCTATCAAACTGATGGTTGTTTAAGAAACAAGAAGCTACTCGCTGCATCAGTTAGGGTTAAAAAACTTCTGGTGGCTGGAAATATTAATCACTGCAGTCACTATCTAATGGAAGATTCTGAACTATTGCTTAGTTAAATCCAGGTGTGGGGTTTTTTTTGGCTGGGCATTGTATATTGTATTCATATTTTTCTTTTAGTTACAGAAATATCCACTGTGCACATTCCTGCTCCTATTCTGTTGCAGCATCACAGCACAAAGTGGCTTTATCCCACGTGATTTCTAAAATTAACCCTGGTGTGCACACACACACACACACACACACACACACACACACACACACACACACACGTTTTAGACAAGACACTTTTGACATTATTTCTGCCTAAAATAACTTGAGCATGAAACAACTTTTAATCTTCCTCAGTCATTAGTAGGAGGAGATAAAAAGGTGAACTTGAAGGCAAGTCACTGATGGCTACAAAGGCGTAAACCTGCTGTGTAGTGTCACACAAGCTGCTTAATTTTACCATCATGAATTCAGCATTAGAAGCAAAAAAGAACTACTAATTCCTTCTTCACTGCGCTCTCAAACACAGGCAGGAAAATGTGAATTTAAGAGAACACATAGAGACGAATAAATACATAGACAGGCACACACATGTTTTTAATCTCATATCACTGGTTTCACATGAAAAATGTTGTGTTTGACTAGAGTTATGTTTCCCCCTGCTGGTACACACTTTGTTTGCAGCCGAAGTACCATCACCGCAAATCAGGTGTTGACGCGCCCAAGTAAGTGCTAAGGTCTGAAATGTTCGATTTGATGATCTTGGCTGGGATGGTGGGCATTTTTAATCTCTGATAAGCAGCAAACCTGTGACAGCCGCCGAAGGAGTAGTAGTAATTTCCACCTTCGCTGCCTTTAATCCACAGAACGTCTATGGGAGGAACTACGCTGATGTCTTTCTTCTCCTAGAGGGAAAGAAACATCCTGTCTTAAACTGTCTTTCTTTTCATCCACTGCAAATTGAAATATTATGAAAAGACTTTATCCTAAAATGAGAATACATTTTACCACAAAGACAATGCATGTTCCTACAAGAATATTAAGATGACAAAATAAAAGATGACCAGAAATGTGTTAGCATATATTTTTTAATCCAATTGCAGTCTGTAGCTGTGTTGTGCTACAAAATCCCAAAAATCTTCAACATTAAACCACTGTGTCAGTAACACTGATATTCTGTCTGATTTGGGACCAAATACCTGCAGCCTGATTACACACCGATATGGGTGTTAAGGCTCTAACTGTTCATTTCAGTGTCACTGTATGAAGCCAAAAACACAGAGAAATGTCCTTCATGAGTTGCTAGAAATTTTCAACTCCCTGTTCAATTCACAGTAAATAGAACTAAGAAATTCGGCTGAACTGAGAAGCTGGAACCCTGAATGTTTCCTTGATGAATGACTTGAATGATTAATAAAACAGATAAGATTAGTCCGAAGCAACTGGTATCTGTGCTGATGCTGACCTCAGTAAGTGGTTCAGTTATCTGATGACATGCACATTATATCCCATTTATTTTTGGCCAGTTTCATAAAATTCAGTGTAATCACCATGGGTAGGGCATTAGGCATTTGGTCCCAGCCACAAAAATGCAATTTCATATTGCATGACCAAATTGAACAATATTACTATTTGAATACTGAGACTAAAACCAAAGCAATACAAAATGCCACTAAGTATACATTCATTTAAATTTTTAATCTACATTGAAATACTTCAAACAGAGCTACACAATTGCAATCATCAGCCTGTGCAGTTACAGAATTGCAAAATGCTTTGGTTTAAAAATCCAATATGTGTAGTGATATTATGGAGTCAGTCACACTGTGCAGAGTCACTGCATTTTTACAAACTAATAAAACTTTTATCTAGTCCAATTATGGATGTTTGAGTCAAAAAATTCACAGTATTGCCTGAGACAGGCCTACGGATTGTGGTGAAAAACGCATATTGGAATTTTTGAGAACAATGCTATGGTTTGTGATTTGGATTTGAGTGTATCTGCTTGGTGTATCTGCACAGATGTTTCTTATAGAAACATCATGTTAAAAACACAAGATTAAACTAACATAAATAATGGTTTATGTAATTAATTAAATAATTGCATATTTTACAATAATTAAGGAAGATGTGTTATTGCACAGGCTGAGGCAGTACTACAGCTCAATTAAGGTTATAACTACTGGCTATTTACAATATCAATTAACCTGTTGATCGTGTTTGTTTGTTTGTTTTGTAAAGTTATTTGGTAAAGGTTTGGTTAACCCCCCCCCACCCCCCCACCCACAAAAAAAAAAAAAAAAAAACTCAAATCAATTATCAAAATGGTTGTCAAATTAGTTTAGCAGTTGACAAGTAACAGATTAATCAATGCAGCTTTACATTCTATTAATCATTGCAGCTCCAAACAAAAATAATCAAAAATTTTCACCAAATCAAGCAGCCTAGTTCTAATTATATTGTGGAATGCATTAGTATGCCATTAGTATGCAGTATTAGTATGCATTAGGAGTTATCAGGCTAAAAAAAAACTTTCACTGGAAATGCACACCTGGACCAACAGCCTGTTACATTATTATGGACCTGTAATGCTGTTTGGTTGTGGCTTGGTTTTTTCTGAGGGAAAAACCAATGTGGACTCTAGTGATACATGTGATCCTGTGTAGTGTAATTTAACACTTAACATATCCCACTGGTATGGCCTTATGAGGAGATATTTCATCCAACAGGTTTATCCTCAAACACACAGAGAATGTTCTGTTTGTCAGCCTGTATTTCATTACCTTTAAGGTGTCCATCAGACTCTGGACTTTCTGCTCGTCCAGAACCGGAGGAAACGGTCGGATGATGACGTCCATCGGGACGTTATGGACCTCATCGACGCTGTCGGAGTGAATCGACCTGTTGTCAGAGTCTTTAACATCCTCTGAAGACATTATCGACAGACTTTGAGAAGAGAAAACCAACGGCCTCAGACAAGTTTTAATGCTGATACTCGTCCGTAGCATCCCCCTTCCGACTTTACAGTTTCTTTCTGTACTTCCGTGATGCTAGTTTTCAGGCGGATATTAGCCTTACGCAGCCTTGCAAATGGAATGTTTTAATTGGTCATTCGTCATGTCAATCATCCAGAGTTAAACCCCGCCCTCTCTGGCCCTTGTAAATTACATACAGTACATCTGATATGTCAACAACACATTAAGATATTTTTATCTGTATAAGTGTAAAGTTTGCTAAGTTAGCATCAATGTAGTCGCCACTTTTATCATATTATCATGTCTGCTGTTTGTAAAACGAACCTGCCTGTCATAGGTGTAAGTATAAACTGGTTATATTTGTTTTGTTAATTAGCATAGCTGCTGTTGGCTGTTGTCATATTAGCTGCCTGTCTCTTGTTTACAAACACTATAGTCCATCACTGAAGTAAACTATTGTGTTTCATGGCATTACACGTTGTACCAAACACTAACTTTTACCCTCCTTTCAGGAAAACTCATTCTTTTCATGGCCAAAACATTTCTCGTTAAAATTCACTCCAGCAATTAGTCATGTAGTTGAAAAGAGCCACTACAAGCCCAGGATCCTTTGGTGACAATATTTTTTAATGAGGTCAATTTGTGTGTGTGTGTGTGTGTGTGTGTGTGTGTGTGTGTGTGTGTTGTCGACTGTTGCATGATATAGACTTCCTGCTTCAAAGTGGTCTTCTTGATAATAGTCTATTTTTGCAGGCATTTCAAAGAATCAGCCAGGTTGCTGTGGTTACACAAAGAAGGTCTGGGCTCGCAGCTTTGCACAGGTAAGAGGAAAGCTTCAAAGATTTGCAGCAGTGGAGCGGAAACAGAACAATTGTTGTTTTCTCCAACCCACAGCTTCTAATGAGACAATTAAAAATGATTTCTTGGACAGCAGAGGCAGGCCATTATATTGAATTATTACAAATACTTTGAACCACAATGGCAGCGCCTTTTATGTTGATTAATTGGTCACACGGGGATCAGTTACAACATGAAGGAGACCTATATATAGTGTGCAATCATTAACAGTGGTATATCAGTACATTATATATCCTTGTAGAATCATCTTGAACAAAATGCATCCTTTATCTGGGGTGCTGCAGTGAAAGTAATCAACTTTTTCACCTCACTCTCAGGTATTAACATGGTGATATACCAGCAGTGATCTGTTTTCTCCAGAATAGCTTTGAAAACCACCTTAAACTTCCTGCCTTTTCAAGAGCAATTTAACAGACATCAATATAGTGTAAAAATAACAACAATACCTCCAATTAAACTAATATGCTGACATGGATTGCACAGCTGGCTGGATGACTTAGTTTCAGTAAAACTACAGTATGGTAAATTTGATTGTTGACATATTCCCTTTGGGCATTCGGTACTTTATACAATGTCAAATTCAAGTTTCTTCTATGCTGTCAATCAAAAGCCACTTCATTGCAAAAAAAAAAACCCTGCATAAAATGAAGAAAAGAGACCCTGTCAGTCAAACCGTATAGACATGTAAATCATTTCTCGTGCTGAGATGTGTTTGGAGTCCCACTACACTCTATGTGACCCTCTGCTGTCACACCAGCACTGTATTCGAGTTGCTAACATATCTCAATTACTTAGATTGAGTTAGTCACACAGGTACAGCGGCAGGTCATGGAAGAACAGTTCCCACATAATGATTTGCTGTTAATATTAGATTTCAGTCCCCATGGGATTGTCACACTTAGAGCAGCTGGAGAAAATTACCTGCCAGCTTTCCAAGAGGGAAGTGAGCTATATTTATTTATACCTTCTTTTTTTTTTACACATTGACATGCTTTTAAAGTGATAATTACTCCGACGACAATTTTCAGTCTTCAAACTATAGCTTTGTGATAGATGAATGTGTCTGAAATCATGACATGGTTTAGCAGCAGTGGATGTCGCTGTGTTAGCGGCTGACTGATTATTCACAGGTGACTCTCATCGCCTAAACCTATGAAATTACTCTGGGCGCTATCTCCTTCTAGTACAGCGACACAGATTGAGGTTTCTGTTTAATGATCTGCTTTTCTTTGAAATAATTTGGTCTCAAACCCTCACCTGTGGAGAGAACCAGTGGTCTTTGGGGTGAAGTTATTTACATGTGTTTTAAGCTTTCAACACAGTCCTGTTTTTCTCCAAATTCACTCAGTTTAGTTAATTTGCAGGAGCATTTTTAAAACTATTTGAGCTTGATTATCAACATGGATTACAGTAGGATTGCTGAAATTATTTTCTGTACACACATCATAAAAAAACTTGTATCTGTTATTTCTTTGGTGTCTTTGCCTCTGCATTTATTGTATATAAAAGAAAAAAGATGCTATTTAAAACGTGCCCTCCTTGACTTTTGCCTGAATACTGATGACAAGTTGGATATCTTAGATGCATAAAAATGTGATTTTGACATGACTTCAAAAAGAGAAGCATACGGATGAGGTGGACCCTCTGCCAACAGAGAGACGAGGAAACAGATGGGTTTTACACAAACAGCACAAACATCAAGAACACTGAGTTAAAGAGCTTGGCAGTCTCACTTGATGAAACAGTGAGGAATGGAGGCGCTTTTAATGAGCATCTCTCCTGTGATGCAGAATGTGAAAAGACAAACTGTTAGCTCTTAAAGGGGCAGTTACAGTTGGTTGGCTCTGAATAGCTAAAACCGTATGGTTCTACTCACCTCTTGCTGAGTAGATTTGGTCAGTAAGCATCTACCTGTTTTGTGTGGAAGGTGCATCTTAGATATGGAGATTAGATTGTAATTTAAACTCCCCTACAGCAGAATTTAATGTCAGTTTATCATTAACGAAGTGCTAAAGAAGAGGGTTTTTATCCACACCTGCTCTTTTCAATGCTTTTCTGTCTTAACATTGCAGATGTAAAACCACATGCAGTTTAACAAACAGAGGCAGCTGGTTAGTATCTTTGAATTGTTGTTGATTTGTGTGACTGCTGGTTATCAGCCAACAGATGGCGCCAGATGTATGGGAAGGGTCAGAGCAAAGGCCGAGATCAGTTGAAGTAGTGTTGAATTAAGGAATAGTAGTTTTTATAATCACAAAATTGACCTGTTGTTTGCAGTCTCAAAAACACCAGTTGCAGACATTTTTTATTTGCATTTATATTTTTGCCTTCTATCTTGTTTTTGCTGTTTATCTGAATGATGAAGATGTTTGTAAAGAGGCAGATTAGCAGCTCACAAT
This sequence comes from Sphaeramia orbicularis, assembly GCF_902148855.1. Taxonomy (NCBI): domain Eukaryota; kingdom Metazoa; phylum Chordata; class Actinopteri; order Kurtiformes; family Apogonidae; genus Sphaeramia; species Sphaeramia orbicularis. The sequence goes on from NC_043963.1 coordinate 24,452,346, forward strand.
GTGCAAAAGATAATAAATAATAATTAAATCAAATGCACTGTTCTTTTTGCAGTTGGTGTTTAATAGCTCTGTCAGCTGGTGTTTGTAGATCTGTGCTGAAACCTTGTGGTAACCCCTCACCCAATCAGAAGGCAGTTATATTTCCTTCCAGACAGTCACTCAAAAGGCGATGCCGTTCTCAGGTCAATATCTTTGAAGTGTCAGTGTAGCCGAGCTCAATTTTGCAGGTTGTTTTCAATAATTTAGTTGATATGCTGCAAGCGTCTGTGGCAGTGGGAGGCGAATGCTGTCTGCTGTGTTGAAGAGTGTTGCAGGGATATGTATGCAGGGCCATGGTTTTCCTACCTGCCTTTCGTTGCCGATCACTTATAGCGGCTGTTGTTACAAACACAGCACACCCACGGGTGATGTAATTGGATTCCATGGGTCCCCATTTTACAGTCCATTGGCATGTAATGAAATCAGTTATTTACTTTCATCATAAAATCTGATAAGGGGCAACATCTGCCAGGGTAAAGTTTGAGTGAGTGCTGCACATGAATGTTGATGTTTGGTCTGCAACATTCTGATCTGTAGACCTCTGAAGCTGCTGCTGTGTCTCCTTGAATAAACACTTGTTGTAAACTTGTCGCTTAACTCTTAGAAAAGGCAACATGTGAATACAGATATGACAGTATACATTTATTTTGTCATATGTTTACTTTTACTGACATAACTATTGTGGAACAATGTAAAAACAGGAGCCGTAATCACTTTCCCATAGTTGTCTTGAAAGAGAGGATTGTGCTGCAAAGTGTCTTGTTTCAGAGCCCCTGCTCTGCTATGCTCTGCCTGCTGTCTCATTATACTGCTGCTGCGCTGCTGGAGGACACTGAAGGACATAAGCGATTGGATTCAAGTGTTGTATATTCCCTGGAAACCAATCAAGAAAAGCCCCAGAATAATAATCCCTGTCCGCTGTCATGATTCATTTTTATTTTGTTCCATATTTTTCTCTGGCTTTTGAGTCATTCAGAAAGAGTAGTTCCAGCATAAAATCAATGTTCCATTAAAATTTAATGACCAGGAAGGGCTTAATAGTGGTGGAACAGATGCCTCTGCTTTTGATAACACCGACATCTCAGGAACTCCTATTGCTGTTGTCAGATCCTCTGACCGTTCCTGTTCTTTTCAGCTCAAGACGACTGCTGTGAAAAACAAAGGATATTGGTATTTTTCACCTAGTACCAATGAAATCAAAAGTTAGTAAATTGACAGTAAAGCTCATAAAATCCATCAAACATTGACAGAGGAGGCTACAGCTGATGGCACATTATAGTCATAACTGTAATTACTCAGTGAGTTAATGTTGAATTAGGGCTATTGAGATTCCATATCCACTGTTACTTTTAATGTTATTTTATATCATTCGTGTACAGTATATTTTATGAAAAAGAAAAGCATATAAACATGGATTTAACAAGTTAGCCTGTAAGATATTGCTCAAATATGCACATGCACAACAATATCACAGGTACAAAATGAATAGCTTTAGCTTTAACATATCATAAAGTAATGATTTTAAGTGTGATAATTTAATAAGGAAAGTATAAGACATTTGATTGATTCTTTTTCTAAAATTATATGATTTAATGGTTTTTACCTTTAATATTTGGCCTGGGAAATTAATGGTTGTATTTACATTACAATAAATATTATTTTTTGTTTTCTGTGCTAATTTTGGTTAATATTAGTCATGCTGAACAAAGATTTTAGAATTATTTAGTAGAATATAGAAAGTAGATTTGTAAACTGTTCCACCGCTCGGCAAGTGTTTGTCATGTTCTGACCATGAAGAAGACTTTAAACCCACAAATAACCATCTGGTCCAGAAATCACTCTTAATACTGTCTAGAGCTCAGCAATATGGCCAAGAAATCCAATCATGATTTTTTTTTCCTCCTCAAAATAATGGATTTTTTAATTTTTATTGATTCTTTTCTGGCTACATGAACTGAAGACAAAACATGACTGAAAAACACTCTTTCTTTACTTAAGCTATATACTGTAATATATTCAGTTTCTTGTAATATGTTACAAGAAGCAAACAGGTTTCATTAGGAATTTTTGTAGAATAAGAAAGGTTACGAGAGGAATAGTCTTTATTCTGAGGTTTGTGTATTTTTCACAATTTTCAACAAAACAGCAAAATCTCCTTAATCTACACTGATTCGATGTATTTTCCAGAACTAATACTGACTGATATGTAAACTTTTATTGTGACAGTATTTTTGGCCATATCACCAGGACCTAAGTATATGATATCACAATAAATGTATTGTTTTGAGGCTTTTAGATATGGTAAACAATTCAATAGTATCACAAAGGTATGCGAATAGGCATCCTCTCATATCAGATTAAATTATTCCTTGAACCGGGTCCCTGTTATCTGCAAATATCTACAGAAGGTGTGTATGTATGTTAAAAATAACAATACCCATCTCCATTTTAATCTGATTAAATGCCTGGGTCTTGTTTGAAAACAAATGAGAGTGAACTTGTAGGTTACTTGTGCTATTGTTTTTATTACTTTATCATTGCTATTGTTGTCATCATTATTAATTGTAGCAGAACAAGATAAATCAAAACACCCCTCAGCAATCATGGCTTAAGTTTCTTCATACTCAGCTGGAACAGAGAGATAGAAAGATAAAGAGAGAGGAAGAGAGAGAGTGAGAAAGTGGAAAATCTTAATCAGTTTTTTTTTTTTTCTTTGAGGACCATATGGAAGGTTTCAAGCAGCCAACCATATGTTGAAGGCTTTTGTCATGGAAATCATACTTTTTGGCACTTTTCATTGCGCAGCCAAGCCGGGCACATAAATAAAAGAAAACAAGAACAGAAAATCATACAGAACATGATCAAATCTTTGAGAATACACAGAGTTTGAAGTTTTTGTTTTTAACTTACAACAGATAGCTTTTAATCAAGACACTCCCTGATTCACATGGCCACCCAGACTGCAATTGGTACCTGTATTCGTCTTTTTTTTTTTCTTTAAAAAAACCCAAAAAAACCCAAAAACAGCATGAATAGAAAAAGAGCAATTAAATGTCTACATGCATTGTCATATTATTGCTGTGATATATTTACAGATATATTTACAAAATCATCAAAGAGGAACAATGTTTCCCTATGTCTAAATTCAGAATAAGAACTCAGAATCAAATTGTGCCTCCTTTTCTGTCTGTATTCAGTGTTTTTCTCTATAATGCTGCTGCTTTTAGATGCAAGCTGCCGCCTGCATTTCATATTGATGTTTATAATGATCTCATTGCTTTATGCCTGATTAAAACATTTTCCAGGTTTTTAAACACATACGTTAGAAAGTAAGATATAATGGTTTTAGGATTTATGATATAACGATTTTTTTTTTCTTTGCAAAATTCAATAAAACTGCAAACCTGCCACGCTGTGTGTTCAGCGAGTGAATCGAGAGACAGGTGGTTTGGATGCTCTCATGCAGTGATTCAGCTGTAGCACTTAGACGACCATTGACAAGATGATGGTGAAACGGGGAGGGGGGCACGGACAAACAGAGCAGAAACCCGTCTTTTCTCTTTCCTCCTCAGTTTTGTTTTTTAGGGTGAGCTCAGCATTACTGCGCTCGTGTCATCCATTTGGAATATGCAAATAGCTGACAGTGCATTTGCCTGCTGGTGCTTGACCTTCCCCTTGGAGGTCGCTCACCGACTCAATTACGCTCCCTATCTGCAGTCTGTCTGCAAACACCTGTTATCCTCCCACACTCCGCCACCCTCCGCCAATCCCACTTCAGCACTCCTCATCCTCTGCGTCTGTTTAGAGGCAGTTGGGATGGGATGAGGATGGCTGATGGGGAGAGATGTGTGGCACGGACGAATGATGAGGGAACTGGAAGAGCGTAACAGCGCGTCATTTTAATATAACAATCTTAAAAACTTTCTCTACCAAGACGGCTCACGTCAGGATCATTTCCATTAGTGCTGGTTATGTGTGTAGACAGCCAACCTTATGTTATCTGAGTGCCATGCTCTCCTTTGACGCCTCAGAGATTTGCTAAGCTGTTTTAAGATGGTTGTGTGTGGTTGGGGAGCAGCGGTGACTTTGAATTTAACTATATTTTAATGGTCTAGTATATCAGTGGCTTAAAATGAGAATTATTGTTGCATTATACATATGTTGCCAGCAGTTCAGTTAAAGCATTTCTGCGCCACAGCTGCCAAAGGAGATTTTTACCTGGTTGCTTAAAAAAAAAAAAAAACACTCACACACATAAATAAAATAAAATAAATGTATAACAGCCTTTTCCAATCAAATTGATACAGTTTTGGATTTGCTCTACGGAAGATTCAGTGTTTCTCATAATCACTGGATCGCTGTTATTATTGCTTTTACACATTTGAAGCCTTGGTGTAACTAGTACTACACAAGTGCACCGACATTATTCAATTCTCTCACTTTAACAAACAGCTACTGGTGTATTTTCAGGGCAATGTGCACGTGTACATCACATTAAACATTGGTGGGAATTATTTATTGCCTGAGACTAAAGGACAAATGGGCGACAAATCTCCAGTCACGAGGAGCAGTGTCATTTTGGAAACAGCAAGATAGAGAATATTTTAAAGTTTCATTTTCATTGTTTCTTTTTATTGCCCTAGATCCACTGAAAACAGGACAGCTGTGATTGTTATACATGTCAATTGCTGTGTGAGTAGTTATTGCCATGAAACAAAAGTAAATCTGCATTCATTGTATTACGTCTTCTAGCACTGGTTCTGTACATTGTTCCTCTTTAAAAAACTAAGTCCCATGGACTCTCTACAGTTTTCATGCATATCAACATTTTCTTTGAAGATCAGCAGCATCTTACAAGGTCAATGGATGTTCATTTTTTAAACTCATTATAAACAATAAATAAATACATGATAATTTAGCAAGTTTTCAATAAATACACAAAAATAAAGTAATAAATAAATAAATAAATAAATAGGTAAATAAATAGATAAATAGGTAGATAAATGAAGTATTTACATGATAAATAGATGGTATGCATCTAAACCGTGGGCGAAGCTTTGAGCGACATACTACAAACAGACAAACAGATTGATTTGACTGTCACTTTGTAACTGAGGGTGTGTGAGTCCATACCTTCACTTTGAGGTAACACTGGCGGAAGGAAGAGCACCTCAAATACCGGGCAAAGACTGTTTTTTAAGACTGGACGATACACCATAAAGGCAGCAGAGTTTATGCAAGCCACCATGGTGGAGGAAGAACAACGAGAAATTTCATTGCTATAGACAAGTCAACCGCACATGGCACTTATAACAATAGATCATTTGGTCTGGCTCTCAGTGTTTTTGTCCAAGTCCAAGTTGTGAGACTATAAATTTGATCAGACGGAGTGAATGATAACCTGTTCAACAGGCTTCTTAAGCGTTTTAAAATCACTGCACTTGCAGATTTGAGTTGAGTGACCTATGGCCTATGATCTTGTAGCTTATGTAGTTCATTAAACGAGCTGAGCTTTAGCAATTTTTTGAAAACCCACAGTTACAAAGATGCTATTGACCAACAAGGGATAACAAGCACAAAAAAATAAATTTAGAAAAATCAAATAGAAAAATAACATCCGTTGAATTGAAACATTGGTGTGGAAAAAGGGGTTTGTCTTTTTACCTTTTAAAATGATCTCCCTTTTTTTGCAAATACTGTCATAGTTCACATTTTCATAAAAAGTTCATGTTGGCAGTTGCAAAAGAATTCAATTCTTAGCAAATAAAAAGCAGCATAAAAATACAAGAGGTCATTTTGTCTCTAAAAAACAAAAGAACACTGTTAGTCCTTTTTTATGTTTTTTTTCTTTTTCCATTACTATTTGCTATAAAATATCAGGAATCTAAATATTATTACTATTGATATCAATATCATTATAGTCATTGATAAAAATTCACATGCCAGGCCTCATATATAATTGTGTGTGTATGTGTTTGTATGTGCACACGTGCGTACATGAATGTGTGTTTGTGTGTGCATATGCATGTCAGTGCGTGTAATGTGTGCCCACGTCTGTGTGGGCGCATGTCACTTAATTGTGTACAACTATCATCTACAGTTTCTATTTGGGGGAAGGTTGTTTGATTGTTAGTTCCTGTGGATGATTAGCTACTGTGCAGGGAAAAAATCCAGCATCTTTTGAAATTGTCTTTGCCATAATCATTAGAGTTTCTTCACGTAATCTCAGTGAAAATATTGCTTTCTAAAAAAAGGGAAGAAAAAAGGCATGGAGGGCAGAGTGAACAGGGTTATTGGTTGTGAACCTACAACAGGGGTTCAAAATTTAGCTTCTTCCTCGTGGTTAGTTTTCTGATCCAGAGTCGTCTTCGTCTGCAGAGCCCTTGAAGCAAGCTGACTCATAGTGCTTGTTCAGGTAGGACTTGAGAGCGAAGGTCTTATTGCAGCGCTTGCATCTGTAGTGCTTGAAGGCAGAGTGTGTTTGCATGTGGGCGCGGAGGTTTGAACGGTCAGCAAAGGCTTTGCCACAGTGGGCGCAGGCAAAGGGCTTCTCCCCCGTGTGTGAGCGCATGTGACCTTGAAGGAGCCACGGTCGGCTGAAGGCCTTGCTGCACACATCGCATTTGTGCTTGAGGTCATGGGTGAGGATGTGCATGGCCAACGCCGGCATGGACACATAGACTTTATTGCAGGTGGGACACTTGCGGGCCATCTTGCTGTCCAGGCTGCGGTGCGTCTGCTTGTGTCTGCTGAGGTTGGAGGAGGTGGCGTACGTCTTGCCGCACTCATTGCAGGTGTGGCGAGGCGTGCCGGCCCCCCTCTCCTGAGCCACAGCGTTGGCAGTGCTGCTTCTTGAGCCCCCTCCATGACTCTCGCTGTCCCCCTTCCGCCTCGAGCGCCCGTCAGAGATGAAAAAGGCATCCATGGTGTAACCCTCGGCCAGGGCCTCCGATTCACCACTGTAGAAGCCGCTGGCTGTCATGCCAGACTGGGGGCTATCGGGGTGCTTCAGGTCGGGGTCACAGTACTCCCCTCCGCTGCTCACCTGGGTGTACAGGGGGTCTGACACCGGCGAAGCCAGCTTGTGCTCCATCTTCTTCTCCCCCTGGTATACAGATGGCGTGATGTAATCCTGGATGTAGCCTGGGTAAGAGACACACGCAAACACAGTTGGCCAGGGGTTGTGATGGATAAGGACACAGTGGCATGTGGGTGATTACATGATTATCATGTTGGATGGTTGCCCTTCATGAAATGGTGAAAGAGTAGCAGCGTAGATTGCATTTTTCCACATCTAACAGGTTATATACACAATAGCGTAGTAATGCAGGGAAATATCATGTGCTTAACTGCATTCAGGAAGGTTGCAATTTTACTGTCAGGATGAGCAGTAGATAATAGCTCATCAAAGAATTCTCCTGTGTAAGGGAATGCATATTACAGCCCCTCTTAACTAAAACGGTCTCATTGATTAGAACTTCTTGTAATGATACGATTTTCTTCATCTATGAAATGTCAGTCCTCTATGGCTAAGGCCTGTCCATGTTTTCTTAATGAAGATTCTTTGAGTACTCACATTATGAGTCAAACAGAGAGCACACGTTGTATCAAGGGGCATTGGCTCAGAGCAGCACTGCATTTAAATCGTAACAGATGCTAATAAACGTGTGTACATACATTCATTCTCCTAATTAATCTGTTTCTGCAGGGGTGTTGTAAAAAACATATCTCAAGACAAGTTTGCATTCCCGATTGTGCAGGTTACATTCAGTTATGTTCAGACTTGTTACATGGCTGCTTTTGTTGGATTTACTGCTACGTCTCAAGTAGGTTTATACATGATGCATTAAAGCACAAAACACCATAAGTGATTTAAATGTCTCCAACTGTACAGAGCATAATTTTAGGAAGATATATTTTAGTTGGCATCATAGATGTATTTTCTTTCATTCTGAAACTGCTTCCTGCCAAAGGAGCTAAAAGGCTTGCTGGCAGTTAAATCCATCTAAATAGATCTCAATGCATTCTTGTGAATTGATGTGAGTAAAAATCTAAGATTTAGTGAAATTTCTTCCTCAAATGAAATAGTGCATAACTGCACAAAAAAGCCATTCCTAAGCACTGTGTGCAGCAAGCAGTGGAAATTAGGTATTGACTGCGTTTTAATGAAATTCAAAGTTTTGAACTGATCAATAGACTATCATCTGTAAAATAGTGCAGCTGTTAGAACAGCCGAGCACCGGAGGAGATAGAAATAGTGTGAGGAATCAGATCAAGTATCTGCGACACACAATAATAGTGTTTTTGAGCACGGTGTACTTGAGGACTAATATGTGATCCTCAGCATCCCAAGGAAGCAAATTCCCCACATTGTTTGTGAAGAGGGTCACCTGCCTACAGCACCGAGCACACTGAAGTGCCTTCAAGAAACAGGCCATTAAGAAATCAGTTGAAGTGCTCTCTTACTACAGTGTCTCCTTTCCCAAGGGGTTCTGTTCACACACCCACTTTGTCAAAGACATGACCATGACACCCGAGGACAGGGAAACACCATGCCTGTGCTCACTGCATGAGTTTACCATTTTAAAACACACAGATGGTGAGGGAGGAACTCCAAAAACAAAAACTAGCAAAATAATTAAAGAGGGAGTAAAACACTAAATTCACTGTTGTGTTGAAATTACAAATGCCTTTAACAGTCATTAGCTGAATCACAACCTCATGATTAATTAGATGTATTTTTACAGTTACTATTACATCCATAGTTGAAGGCTCTACAGTGCAAACACCAATACAGCACTGTGGCTATTATTATGTTAAGATTTTTCCACCCTGCAAAACATACTGTATCAGTGTATGGACAGTTGTTTACTATGTTTCAATTACCCAAGGTCAGACAAGGAGCTCATCATTTAGGACTTGCGCTGTATCAGCCTTTACAGCTCATAGACTCATTTCTCTAATGCAAAGCAAGCATGTAATTAATGGACCCTCTCAGCCACCCCTCTTTGTTGTTCGACAGACACTCAAGTCAAATGTCTCCACAAAGGGGGAAAGAAAATCTCCTGGCACAGGAGAAGTGCTGATGCGAGGGATTTTAACCACGCTGAGAATTCTTTTATTTTGCCCTTTTTTGACTCAGCATGAAAACTGTGATTCTTTTGTCCAAATTAAATATCTTTTGTTAACAGAATAGTGCAGGCTAATTGTTTCTTTCTTCTACTTAAATCATGCTTATTTTTCATGGGGATGAACAATAGAATCAAGAACAATAGAGAGTGAAAGTAATATTTGTAACTATGTTAAAATTGTGCAGCAGAAAATCCAGACAATGTTCATTCAAGCTAAGAAAATATGTCTGGTGAAGATACAGGCTTTTCTATATTTTTTTAAAACATGCTTTTATATGTTGCCATATTTTTTTTTATTCAACAAGTATCTGGAATTTAACCACTGATTATTGTTTACAAAATACTTATTGAAATACTGGCAGTTATTTCCACTAATCCTAATCTCTTTAAATTTTCCTTGCCTGTGCTATTGACTTGGTTGAATAACAGGTGGCATCATCACAACATTTTGCCGTGGACTGTGATGGTGAAAATACCCTAACAAATCATAACAAAGACACACATATGGCCCTGTAAACGTGGCCACAAAATGGAAGCGGTGAGCTTAAAGCAGACTGTGAAAGTGAAGGTCGCCTCTCAGCACCGACTGGGAGCTTAATGTGGCCGGTCCGTGTGTTGACCACAGTGCAGCTATGTGCCTTTCTTCATGTTTACTGTACAACCTCATGTCACGTGATCAGCCTCATTGCTGCCCCAAGCATTTTTGACTCCTTTTTCTCCTTCCTTTCGCTATCCCCTCAGCCCAGCTCCCCACCTCCCTCCTGGCTGTATTGTACAGTGTGTTGATGTCTCTTGTGGCGGCGGTAGGCCTGTATGGCTGAAACTCTAACCCCTGCTAGTTTTCAAATGCCCGGAAGGAAGAGAAAGATGTAGTGTAGGGATGGGGGTGGGGAGACCATGCATGCTCCATTTGGATGGGAAGAGGGGGGCAAGGGAGGATCGGACTGTGATGGGAACTCAAGGACAATAACAGCTAAGGACAAATGTATCATCTGATACTCATCTCTCATATTCATGAATTTTTTAGTCCACATGATGACCAGATATAATCTGCGTGTATGTGTTCTGCCACCACAGGGTTTGCGCAGTCATACAAATACGTAACTGACGCCTCTCCTGATTAGACACACATTTTGTTCCCTATTTACATAAGCTAATCCGTGGCTGTGACCTGAATTGTGTCTGTCCTTCACTGGAGTCAAAAAACAAAAGTCTGGGAGCACGGCGTTGGGGGTGGGGTGGCCGTGGAGAGGATTATTTGGGATATTGATGCAAAAATCAGCTGGGTGCGTGTAACATCTCTTGTTAATTTTCACACTACAGGCATGTTATTGGCAGAAGCAAACGAAAATCCCACCCAACACTAAAACAAAAGAGAATGCCATCTGTGCTAAGTAAGGAAATGTCAGGCATGCTGAAATCAGAACTGGAGCTGTCTACAGGCAGAGTGCTAGCACATCTTTGACTATGGCTGGAGCGGGGCAGACTGGAGGCATGTTAACTCACCATTCTCACTGAGACGAACCCCAAGGCTGGTCACCGAGTCTGTGATGGAGCGTGCAAAAGTAAACGAGTCGTCCAGGTGGTGATGATGATTAGAAGTGGACACATTGGACGAAGAGAAATCATCAAGCTTGATCTTCTTCACTAAAAATGAACGGGGCATGTTTCAATGGATAAAAACACAGAGCTGAGAAAAACACATGAGAAAAAATAAAAGACCCTCTGAGGAAGCACACGAGCAGAGCTGGCTTGACGGTAATCCTTGCGGTTAATGTGAAGACAACGGCCAAAAACATAAGATGAGAAAGAAAACGGAAATCAGAGGAGAACAAGGCTGACGGCAATGCTGTGTGATACTCTCTGGCTCCCCCAGCTTCCCCCAGAAAAATAAAAAAATAAAAAATAAAAGCGATCCTGTTCAGCACTGGATAGCTCCTGTGATGCAGCAGGCTTAAGGGACCAGTGAGGAGGAGAAGAGATGGAGACAGACAGAGAGAGGAGGGAGAGAGAGAGACTGTCAGACTAGCTGAGATCAGCAATCACGCCAGCCTTTATATGGGGCACAGGCAGTGGAAGATCAGGTGGTGCTGCGAAATGGAGCTGCTTAGCTTTAATCCATCAAATGTCCCCGGGGACACACATCAAATTACTACTGAACCGTCTGTGCATTCGCACACAGACAGAGGAGAAAGAACACAGCCAGACCCCCACTGCCCCCACTGCTGCTCCCCCTTCTCCTTACTCCCCTCCCTCTTTCACCCCGCTTATGCTCTATGCTCGGAGGAGGAGTAAAAGAGGAGGGCAGACAATGGAGATGTGGATGAGAGCACACTCAGTGTCCTCTCCCCCATTGTTTTCAGATGAAGTGGCACAGTTTATGTTTGCCTTGTACAGGCACTGCCTCCCTCATGTCAGCTCTGTTACCTCAGAGACCCTCAGATCTTTCCGTCCTTTCCACACACTGTACTGTACTTACATACTGTGTAGCACACATACAGTACAGCAGAGGTTTTCTGAGCATCTGGGAGCACTGGACCTTTTTTAAAGCTGCACTGGATTCCAGCACTGTTGATGAGCGAGCTACAGGGAAGTACAGAGCTGCACTGCTCAGCTCGTCTCTCTCCCTCCCCATTACCGCTGCACAGATGTGTGTCCTGCCATGCGTGGCAGTGAATTATCTGATTAATTAATTACATCTTTTTTGATTAGGGTGAAATCTAGAATTAGATTTGTGCTCACTAAATTGGCCAGATATTCTGTGGGTTGGTTTGTATTTGCATCAAATCGTTAGCTCATTCTGTGAATTTTATGCTACATTATACACTGTATATTTCATTAACGTGCAATATTTTTGAATGAATGAAAGTGAAACATTTACACACAGAAATTAATTTGACAGCACATTTTAGAATAACTGTGGAAATGCATGCACCTGTTTGATTCTCCATCAACGCTTATGTCACATCACTTGTTAGATTAAATCACAGGATTTCTTAAACGTCAACACAAGATAATAATTGGCATAATAAAGCTGATGCTTCTGTACAGTGGACAAAACTTCATTATGGCATTTATGTGCAACTGTTTTCTGTTTTATAGCTTTGATGTGATGGTTAATTTATTGTGACCAAAACCACAACAAATTAGGGAAGGAAATAGACATGTATTCATGTTTGTTTTTCTCTTTCAGATTTTATACAGTCTGATCATGCTGAACAAAAGGTCTATTTGTCTAATGAGTAAATAGTGCTGTTGTAAGGTGCACTTTGCTCTAAAATGAAAATACAGACCACTTGTAGATTCCCTCGATAAAATCTAAGTGGGCCTCCAACCTGATCTTATTTTTCAGAGAATAAAGCTCCTATTTTGAACGATTTAATATATTTTCCATTTCTATATTAATCGTGAACCTGAATTGGTCTTGAATACGGTTTAAGGTGCCGTACATTTATCCTGACTTTTAAGGGTGCCCTTTCTCCTGGGTCGCCTTAAATCACCACTGCCACTAACGGTGACCCTGCCGCTTGGACGTGGCAGGTCTCAAGAGGAGGCTATGTTAAATAAGTGTGGTCAGGATTTATCACACGTTATGTGATTGTACATTACAGCACAAGTTCACATTGCTGTCACCAAGCCAAGCTTATAGAGCAGCAGCAAGGACAAGAAAGGTCAGGAAGAGAGGGATCATGGGAAAAATAATGGGTTGTGGTGCTTTTATGGTGAATTTTTTTTTCTTGAATGTCAACTAGTGCAGTGGTTTTATACAAAGTAATCAGTTACTGCTTTTATTTATCTAACTGTACCTGTTCCATATAACACTTTCTGTTTGTCAGATCTTTCACCATCATCATCAGCTTCCTGTGTTGATAAATTTGGGTTGTTGCCGAGATGTTGACTTGTTCATCAAACAGGAAGGTTAAATGAACAATGACCCTTCCTTCGCTGTTATTGAACCTTTCCAATATCATCTCAAACCTGCAGTCTGATTCTAGAGCCCACCTCTGGCAGAAGTACTCATTATTCTGCTCCACAGAGCATTGAAGCACAACCAGTTAACTTCTCAAAAAGTATAAATAAACAATGCATGCACCTCTCAGGATCTGAGGTTCTGAGGAAGTATCTAGGTGTTGATAATGGGGCTGGGAAATGACTCCACTGTGAACGCTTTTTTTTTTTTTTGGGTCATTGTTTTCTCGGGATACCATGAAAACTCCAATTAAAAGCTACAGAATACCCTTATTTAACTATACAATTATTTTTCCATGCTCCTATGTGATATACGTTTATAATCACCTGGTCAGGATGCCACACATCACAGACTAGGCTTAATCCTTAATATTTATAGCAGCTAGAGAGTAAAGCTGATATTTGACCCAGAATATTTACATATATACCAGAGCTGTGTATCTGCAAAAATCTGGGAACACAGTATGGTATATATAGATATGTAAATCATGATACACTGATTATATTTCATTGTATTGCTGTTTATTGTTATATTTAGTTTAATTTTAGGAAAACTATTATAGTTTACTGATTACATCATGTGATTAAAATTGGAGTTTAAAAAATGGAATTGTTTTATGCAAACAACAGTAGGTTCTGCATTTGTATTTATCACTGTCCTGGTAACATAGCACACTTGTACATTAAACAACACAAATTAAATGAAATCTATTTTGACAATTGATATAGGATCATAAAACGTAACATCATTGTATTAGTATTTTCTTAATTCTTCCTAATCTATACTCATGCGCAAATAAATCATGACACTATTCCATCGTATAGTTTAACAGATAAATGCAAGAAGCGGTGCAACAGGTTAGCTACAGGTTACAGTTGAAGTGAAACAAACAAAAAGAAACCAGCTGATACTGAAACATTTCTCAGGTTACATGTTTCCAGTAGCAGGCAATACATCTCCAATTGTTTCCACTTACTACATTTCTTTCTTCACTGCAGAGCTGGGGTCCACTCATGTCCCCCAGACTCCCTCTGACATGTGGTCACTGCCTCAGGACGTTACCATAGAGACTGACCCCCTTGGGCTGGACGAATGTTTTTCTTTTCTTTTTTTTTTTTCTTCTTGGTGGTGCAGGAGCAGGGCAGCTCGGGCAGGAGCTCCGCTGTGGTCAGATGGGAGGGCTGAGGCTGTGATACAATCAACCTCATTAACATCCTGTATGGCCCTCCAGGGTTATGGAGATGACCTGAGCGGCCGAGTGAATGAAGTCAATCTAGTTGATTTGTTTCTTCACACAGTTCCACAAGAGACACCGCTGACAATTACTCTGGTTACGGCAGAGTTTATTATCTCTATTTACAGACACGTGAAGTCTGTTTAATCAACGGCATATTCTGACAAAAACAGCTGCACAGAAAATGCAGTTTTTGTAGAGGTTGTTGTGCATAAAACCTGAAACATAAGTGTCTCAACCAGCTTATATAAAGTCACTCTGAGCCTGTTGGGCTAGGTGAAGAGAAGTAAAGAGTCCATTAGGCATAGCCATCTATAATTCACCTCTCTCTTGCTTACTGGGTCACTTCAACAAGCCTGTTTTTTTGAGCAGCTACATTAGGAGACTCTTGTGCTTTTTAAAACGGCAAAAGCCGTTGGTGATTAAAATTTTTAGAGTGTGTAAATGCAACAAGTATATATTTCATTAAAATATTCTCAGCCTTTTTATTCATTTTGTAGCTACCATTTATTTTTTCTTTTCTCATGAAAGGATTTAACAGAAAAATCTTTTTAAAAACCTTTCCACACAGGCACTGATCACACATGGCTCAGTGAAGAGGTCATGAATGCAATATATTTAACATTTTATTGCGGATTCCCAGTGTAACATTACGTCTAAATAGAACTTAACAGTCTTCCCAGCCATACTGTATCTAATGCTGTTTGGCAGATAGTTCAGTGTATCACTCATGCCCTATTTGGCTTGTGTCTGCCTGTTGTCCTGTATGCATCTCGAAGCGTGTGTGCATTTGTTGTCCATGGGCAACTGTTCAGTAAATAGGGCAATTAAGTGTGAAAAGCAGAAAGGAGCTAGCATGTTCCTATCTCTTTGGTGGGGGAGATAATTTATGCTAATAACATCTCTACAGCTCAAGCTGCCCAAAAATGATAGCAGACCCTTTTGGCTTCAGAAGAATCTTTTCATCCTCTTGGAAAAAAAAGTGGTTTCTCAACACCTTGCAAATAAGACAGCTGTGTGGCAGTGAATGGATCTCTCTCCCTCTCTCTGCCTTTCATCTCCAGATGATAATCTTTTCTCCTTCACTGTCTTGTATGGTGCATGTTTGTTCTTCATTTAGCCTGTGGAATACTTGAAACCTAGTTTCCCCTCCGTCTCTCCGCTGCTCTCTTAGCCTCACACCCTGCACACAATCCATCATCATTTTTCCTTGAAGAGCCTTCATAGGAAGCTGCAGCATGTGTGAATGTATTACTGTAAATAGTATCCTATGCATGAGTGATGCTTCTTAATAACACTTAAACTCGGGCTCAGTATGCTGTTCATGTGGCATAAATTCCTCTATCATACGGAGGAGCATTGTGTGGCTGTGGAGAGCAGGGTCTGTGATGGTGGTTCAATAAATAACCCAAGTGAAAGTAGAGGCAATAAACCATATGAAATCTCTAACCACTACCTTACTATCATGCTCTGTAAGGAGCTCTTGTGTCAGCTTCTAAGAACAAACGTGTTAGCTTTCAAGGGTAAGATCATTTCTATGGACCACCAGCAAAATCACCAAAAATATGATCATAATGTCTGTTGCAGTTTGAAGCTTTTGGTCTAAACTGGAGATGCACAATGAATTAAAACACAATGTGCATCAGTGCAATTATACAATAGCAAAAGGCTTCAGTTTATTTCAATAAAAAAATGCAGATGTGTCAAAATGTCAATCTATTTTATCAATCCGTTTGATATGTTTGCGTACAGTATAATGACAAAATGACAGATTAGTCTCTGTTTAGGCAGTGAGGTTTGTGCAGTGTAGATCAGGTGAAATGAACACCAGCAAACAGGTCAATGCTGAATGGGGGGTCAAAAAAATAAGTAGGGCCGTGACAACAAAGATACCGTTTGATTATCTCAATGTCGCAGTCGCAAAATTGTCCCCAAAATCGCACCTGACTGCCAGTCAAATGGTGGAAAGCAATAGGGAAATTGTCCCAAAAAATTCTATTTATTTCTGTTAGTTTGGCTTAAGTGTATAAGTCAAACTGTTAATTCTATTCTATTCTATTCTATTCTACTGTGGAATCTAACCAACTTGATATCATGACTCGTGTAAATATACATGCCACTTTCAATTGATGTGTTATTTGTATGCATTATAAGCTTTCTGCGTGTATGTTTACGCCGTGTCAAATACCATGCATTGAGGGTTACGGTTACGGTTAGGGGTTTCTGTTGTCTGTACCGGAGATCTTGGCGTAAATTGAGATGGGATCAAATGCTGTTCAATAACACATGAAAGGTTGAAAATGTGTACATATATGCCATAAGAACTGGCATGACATACAATGCGATTTCATGAGATCAGTCTCAATGTAACATTCCCACATTCCCTGTCTCTTCATCTAGATATGCTCCATCTTATAACATTTGTTAGAAAAGCAATCAAAATAATTTACATAAAAATTAAAATAGCTTTACATTACTTAATTACTTAATAACTAGAGTAACTAGTAATCTGTAACTGATTACGTTCCACTGGAGATGTTCAGGGAAAGTGTTCTATTGTATTCTTAGTGAAGCACTTTAATATTATAATGTAGTAATTAAACCTTAACTATAACAGTCATCATCACACCTTGCACTGATTTATCGAGAAATAATTGTTCAGATAATCTTAGTCTAAATTAATTGGGTTAATTAATCACTACTGTGTCCTCGCCCTCGCCTGCTCAAATAAAGGCATTGTAGGTTTTTTTCCACATTATGTTCCATCACGAAGGTCAGAGCTGTGGGTAATAGACTGTCGTTTCCAATTTGTACTTCCACGCAAAGGAAGAGCAAATGCATTAGTGAGATGGTATCAGCGTGTTTAAAATTAGACAACAAATGGACAGATTTGCATGCATGCAGCATGGATGGAGCAGCCCCGCAGGAGCTGCACAGCCAGATTAGTCAGGTAGCTTGTTGTGAGCAGCAGCAAGAAAACAATTACACACCAGTTACTAATTTTCTTTTTGAGGATTCAGTACACCTGTTTGCATCCAAAGGCACAAACAAAGAAACGGGTTCCTGACAGGGCAGACCTTGTGCTTTTATGAATAAAGTAAGGAAATTTGCAACCAAACAAATTTTCCATCAGGCAACTCTGAGACAGGCATTTCCCTCTTATGTGTTTTTGCTACCAGTGCATGTCAGGCAAAGAGGTGAGATCAATTTCCACAGGATTAGGCTGCCTGGGGAAAATGATTGCTTTTTCTAATACTTAGTAACAATTTTTCAATTTCCTGTGGTCTTTGTTACTCTCAACATTTTTGCAAATGAGCAAAACAGAGGCAAGCGGCGTTGCTGCTCCGTGAACTTCACCTTGGGACCAAGCATCATTTGCATATATATTGAGAGCATACGTTTTTGGTTTATAATAGTCACCAATCTGGGGTGGGGGCGGGGAACCGGGGGCGGCTGGCAGGCATTCTGTCACCTGTTATGAGGCCCTTGTCCATGAACATCCCTGAGAGACGAAAGCAGGCGATAATTATGGTGCTGGGACTAAACTGGTGTTGCTCTCTCCCTTCACACATTGTTTTAAATCTGAAGAGA
This sequence comes from Sphaeramia orbicularis, assembly GCF_902148855.1. NCBI lineage: Eukaryota > Metazoa > Chordata > Actinopteri > Kurtiformes > Apogonidae > Sphaeramia > Sphaeramia orbicularis. Next base: position 24,470,311 of record NC_043963.1, read on the forward strand.
AAAAGTAAAACAAAGACAGCCACGGGGCACCTCTTTGTTTCCCACCTCCGAGAGATTTCCAGGAGCTCCAGCATTCACAGAAAATGAAATTAATCTATCGGCACAGCACTGATCCTGTGGTGATTACAGTTTGAGCCTGACACTAATAAATCTGCACGTTCCACTCTTTGCACTTCTACAGTGTACATGGGCTAACTGTATTCAGGCAGAATCAGAGGAGATACTCTGCAGATGGTCACATGACAAATGGCTTTATTGCCCCGTTATGGAGATTTGAATCATAATTGAGTGTCTCAACAGTGATGTGTGCACTTGGTATGACTCACCGTGAGTCTTTTGCTAGAGGACAGATGAGCTCTGTTGCTTTTACTTCACTTGGCTGCTGCCACTTATTTATATTTCATCTCAGATCTTTTCGAACTAGCCTCAGTATTCAAGTTTCTTTTTCTGTGTTTGTGCACAAGCGGAGCCGATGAAGAAGCATTTCCAAATACATCAAGTGAATTGCACTTGAGCAAGGTTATTTTCCTAATTGTGAAAAATTTTCATCAGTTTTATTGGGTGTCTAAATTTGAATATAGAATAATGTGAGCTTGCACGTTTGCACACTGATGCGTGTGCACCACGCATCAGTGCTTTTGTGTGTGTTGAGCGCTTTTCAAAGGGCATGCTTTTGTGCAGGCACAGATGATGCAGCTGGCAGAAGCATGACTATTGCTGGAAGCATGTCCACGTTGGCACACTTACAGAAAGCCCTGGCTCTTGGGTCACACTTTATATAGGCTGCATAAGGGCTGCCTGCCCGTCTGCTGTCTGGCCCATCGATAAAGGCTGTGATGCACAGACAATTTAAACATGTCGGTCCTTGTCACTTCTTTGTCATGGAATATAGTTATTTTATCATTTCGTCAGTGAGGTGTTTTCATTAAAGATGGCATGTATTTGTACAGAAAGTCTTACAAAGTGCAGCTTTTTTGTCAAGCATTGTATCAGAAAGCAACAACATGTATTTTAACAGAAGATAATATGGCAGTTATTGTTAACACACCTAAAAACTTCCCTTAGTTTGGTTATTTTGTTAACCTTCTTTTGAACCCAAAATGTAATGTTTGAAGCAAAAAAAAAATTGTGACTGTGTAATTTTCAACTGGATCAATCATATTTCCTATGTAAAGATAGCTCCATTTATTCTGTAATTGCCTGATAAATTAACCAGCACAGACACCTGTCAAAACAGCAGACAATCTCTGTGAATCCACCTCCCAACAGGCTCATCTTGATGGGCTAAGTTGGTAATGACAACTCCCCAAGTCTGTCCCCTCAGGCTGAAGGATGAGAGCACTGTAGAGTTCTCTTTTCCCATCCGTCCCTATTAGGATAATGCATCAAATAGACATTTTAATTTGAAGTTCATTTTCTCCTCAAGGCTGTGTAAATGTCTGTAAGCATGCATGCTGGAGGAGATAACCTTTCCTTGCAGTGTTGGCTTGTGTGATATTTTTATTTTTGGGTCTTAATGAAATGCTCAGTTATCATTTACTACATTTTGGCTCAGAGAAAGAATGTAAATTGTTTGGTGCAAGCTGAACGTTTTAGTGGCTCTTAAAATTAGGCGGACTCCAAAAATAAAGATTAAATCCCGCTGTTCCTTTTTATAGAGCTCCACCTTCAGCTTGACTAAAAAAAAAAAAAAAACTGCAGATGACTCATTGATTTCCACAAACAAACCAAATTGCCAAGAGTGGTAAACACCAGTGTGACTTGGAGGAAACCTCATCACTCAGCAGTTATATTGTTGTGCACCCGGCGACCTCCTTTTTCAACCTAGCTAGTGTGACGATAACGTGCGTGAAATGAGCGCCAAGGCCTGCCAGCGGTGCCTGAGCCCTCGCAGGGCCCGACACCTGCCTGCGCTCAGCTGTTCCCGCCACGGTTGACCGCATGTGGCTAATAAACAGACCTGTCCTTATCGCTGGAACTCCATTAACGGGGGTCGCAGTCACCTGAATCCCTCGCTGGGGCGACAGCAAATTACAAGGCAAATGTAATGGGTTTTGCTATATTGCCACACACCGAGATAGTGAATTACACCAAAGGCCTGATGTTATTACATGTCCCCAGGACGCTGGCTCTGTGTTTTATGATGACTACAGTGAAAACCAGGTCAGTGCTCAAATTGTCATGCTCTTCGCCTCCATTGCTCCAGTTCTATCTATCATGTCCATTCAAAGAGGGGACAAAGGCATCCAGCAGGTCGTGCACTTCACATCTTAGCCAATGGTGAACACTTGAGACAAGCGTCCCTGTCCCTGAGTAAAACCAAGTGGATCAGTTCACATACAAGTGTAGTCAGGATTTATTTGACCTGGCAGGATTATGGTAACAGAAAAGTCTACACACGGTTGGACGCCAAGTAGGTCATTTAAATCACCTTAAAACATTTCACACTTTGATCTTGAGAGAATTAAACTACCCACAGTTCTCACAGCCTGACAGTGTGCAGACATTTCTGTTCTTTGTGACTTCCGGTGACATGTTTTTGATCCGTCTTTCGGTGATTATAAACAGAAAAATCAAATAGTTTTTATCAGTTGATGGAAAATGGATTCATAAACATTTCCACATATTGACAATCCATTGAAATGATACATGGGACTTCTGAAGATGAAATTACCTCGAATAAAAATAAACATGTTGCAGCTATATTGAAAAATACTATTAAAAAAGGAAATAAAGGTGAAATATCTCTGCAGGTTGTTTTATTTGTAAGAAATGCTCACTTACAGACCTATACAAAAAGAGGAAAATCTGTGATGCAAATCTTCACATGCTGAGTGTGAATGCAGGCCATGTGCAAATAAAGTTATTTTTCATTCATCTTTATCCAAATAGTTTTTTGCAGAATGTTTATGACATGTTTATATCACAGTGATGAATAAACCATTTATCAGCACAACAAAAACACATCAAATACAGCTCTACTAAAATGCTCAGTATGCTCTGTAATCTAAAAGTCTGCATCTGTGCCAAGAAAAATTCCTGCTGGAATTTAACTGGTGCATGATATGAGTCTGAACCACTGAAACATGTAACATTAACTATTTCTCTAGGTGGAAATTCATGCTCATGATAGAAAGAGGCCACCTGTAAGACATTTTACCAGACAAAAACTGCTATTTTTTATTTGCATTTGGGGTTTTTCTTACACATTTTCTATTTTTGGTTTTTGTATTGTTGGGAAGTCTGTGAGTAATGATTCCCTGCCACCAACAGTTGTGTAACTGGTCTCTGTATGCTCTGCTCTACATGAGAAAACAGGACATGTTACAGAAACAGTCAAGGCAAGGGGTTTGTTTTTGATTACTGAACCCTGTATCTTTTCTTTGGCCATACATCTTCTTTCGCTCAACCCCCCAGGGCCTCGGGCCATCCAACACCACAGGCCAGCTCTTGAGAAGGAGGCAGGGACAATGGTACCTGCAGGTCCCTATCCAGGCTCAGGAGATACCACTGGGGCCTCATTGACAAATTGTCCTTGTCTGGCCGCATGAGAGAGTGGGGATTGCGGTAATTGCATATTTCCCTCTAATTGCATTTGTCACATGTGGGGTCTGCTGCTGTGGAGCCAGGACACAGGCCCTTCTCAGTGATGTGTTAAACCAAACAGCTGAACTCTCACCTATACCAAGAGAAGGGGATGTGCAAGAAGGGGCCTGCAAAGAGGGCAATAAATTATGCAGCGGCACAAAACATCAGCAGAGCAGCTCTGGAGTCGGACACAGAATCTGCTGCCAGATGGAGACATGCTGCAGGTCCATTATGGATCATTTAGGGGTCGACTCAGTTTTGCTTTATCTGGACAATCAAGATCTGCAACCTGCATGTTAGAGCACCATTTAGGTCATTTTCTCTTTGTGATAAAATACTCCTACTTTTAATATAACCTTACCTAATCTAAAATAACTTGAACTTGTCAGCAGGAAAAACACAAACCTGCATGAGTTGTAGGTTTTGTTAAAAGTAAGTTTTTCTCATTAGAAAATATTATGATGGTGATGTGAATCTTTGTATTTTTAGCCTTGTCCCGTCTGTCATGTTTGAGCCCTGTTTTCCTGGTTCAGCAAAGTTTCATGAGGGGTGGGGCAATAATAACGCGTGGCTCTCATCTTGGCTTCTGGTGCCTTGTGATATGCGGCCAGGCTTCTGCATTATACAGAGGGGTTGTACAACTACATTTTAATCCACTCGTGTTTCTGGCCTGATAAAAGGATTCTCTCCATCTCTTTCTGGTTAATTCACACCATCATCAATCAAATGTGTCCCCCCCCTCTCGCTCTCTCCTGGGTTTTGGGGTCTGCTGCAGATAGGTTGGGGGTCCCCCGAGGGGGTTAGGGACATGACGGACTGGTCACAGATGCCACAGAAATTAAAATGCAAGAGTCTGTGCAAGGTGTTACATTTCTCAGACATGCTCATTTGTAGTAATATCTAAGCAACATAAGGAGGCTTATAAGATTCCAAATACGACTCTCACAAGATTACGTGAATATGATTAAAACAACATGCTATTTTAGAGTGCTATCTCCAGTGTGGCTACAAGTGTGGAAGATTCCCTGTGTGGTAGAGACACTGTCTTTGTCTTCCACCATTGTCTGCACATGACAGTCGCCACAGGCTACTTAGTAATGAATATGTGCCTGTAGCATGTGTGCTGTGTGGATCCTATGAATAGAGTAAATATGCACATCTCTGCACAACAGGTCAGCTTCTGAACACGGATAGAAGAGAATATGATCAACCACAGAATAATCTCCTGCAACTACAAAGGAATTATGTATAAACAACTGCTCAGTCTATGACTAAAGTGTCACGCGATGACGTCTAATATCCCAGCAAACCCTTTTTGTCTAAATAAGGCTACATTTCTGTGTTCTTCATTGTCTTTCATGGACATCCATAAGCCTCTGATGGTTGCTCTCTTTATGTGACACATGAATATATACTCCTCTGACAGGTAATACAGACGGTAACAAAAATAGCACGTTTGTTAAAAGCTTATGATGAACAATTTCATGACATATTTACAAAGAAGAGCATTTCACGCAGATTTGTTAACAGTACATGTTATCATCAAGACAGGGGTGTTATTCTCTCATAGCAGAACATAGCATCACCACTTAGGTTTCTAATTCTGCATTATCTTACAAACTTTCAAATACATTACACTTTTGCATTATTTCTCATAAACAACAATGTAAATCAACTTGCTGAAATTGCTTAAATATAGATCTTGTTTTTGTTCCTGTAGGTTAACACAGGAAGCCTCCCACAACAGTACAATAGGAGCTCACTTGGCTTTTCATATCACGTAAAGGTCGCTGGCGTACCTCTTTGTTGTCACCATTTTGCCCGTCTGAAAGCGATACAGCAGCATTAGGTGTTATTTTTGGAAGGACAAAGGATGCAAACACTTGTGATGCAGTTATTTACTTTTACAGGCTGTTTTTGAGCAAAGTGACCAGCGATAAAATATGCAGGTGGCAGGAAGAAGAGAAAGTACATGTCCTGTCTGTCCTGCTATATGAGTTTCTGAATAGTCAAGTTTGACCAAAAGATTAAATGTCCATCATTGTTCGTAAGCTGATCTTGTAGATTTAACCGAGTGCTTCTTAAAAGTCAATACAGAAATGATTTAATCAGTTGACAGAGCAAAATGTACATCTAGACAAGGTCCAACAGAGTTTCCTTCACATTATTTTTTACGATGGAATGAATATGAGATGTTTAAAATATATTAAGATTGACGTACAGGCCCTTGAACTACTACATTTCATCAAAGTAATGTCAGGAAAATATAAGATAAGGGACGTATCCATTTATTTCTGTTTTGACACTCCCTCTATTTACTTGCATAATGTGGCAAGATGTTTTTTTGGCTTAAATTTGATGGCACCATAAAGATTGGACAGAAGATGTGGCAAAACAAAGGTATAAATGATGTGATACAAATGTGTCCAGACTCACAGAGCTGGGGATCTTATGATAATATGTGTTATACCTCTGGGCTTTTAGGATGTGCCTATTCACATAATTTTTAATGAATAGCCCTGGCTGGGGAGTGTACACTTTTTCTTTTTCTTTTTAGTCCAGAGGGCGTTTCTTATGAAACGTGAATAGAAGTCATGTTATGTAAATGTTGTATTATTAATAAATGTCAGTGAAAAATATGTTACATTAAGTTTCTATTCTTTCACTGCGTCGATAAATAAATTATAGACCTGTTCGTTTTATACAAATTCTGGTACAATGATCTCACCTGCATGTATTAACATGTAAAACTCAAAATGGTTCCTCAATATGGTTGCTTTTTTTTTAGTTTAACTGCAGCTTTACTTCATAGTTGTAGTTAGTAGTTTGTGGGACAAAAGTATAAATATTTTATTGCAAGTAAATAATTCAACACCTGTGTATTCCTCTGTGGTTCGCTACCAGCTCTGATCCAGTCACTTCAAGACATCTTTTGTGGATGGAGAGCCATTCAGCCTAAATGACACTTGGCCAAATAGCACTTAAGTACATGCTCAATATTTTAACAGGGCCAGAGAAGGAAGCTGTGGAGTGGCTGAGCTGTTCCTTTAAAGTAGAACAGGTGGATTGTTTTGGGCATTGAAGAACAACATGAAGCTCTTATTAGTGTCTCCAGAGGTGCTGAGATTTAATAGAACACAATATTATTGCTGAAGAAACATGTATCAAGAGGTTTAAAATCTGTTATTGGTTACTGTAGTATATCCTAATGTTTTTACCTTAAAGAAGAAGAGCTACTTGTAAACTGGTGAAATCCTTTTATGCAAAGTAGAGTTTAGGTCAGCGTTTGTACTTGGGTAATCAAATTTGCCAAACTGCATTGTGAACTATCTCTGGACAAGTGTTGAAATGGCTATTGAAGAAGCTCTGATTAACGCTCTGCTGATGAGAAAATTAACTTATATACACTTCATTATAAACCCGGCAGACCTCAAGGACCCAGACTTTTATGAAGCCGGGACCAGATGTCATCCAGCCACAGCCCCAATTAATCTCCGGGCCCTGTAACACGCCCCTAGAAACAAAAAAAAAAAAACCTGATTGGGTGTGGAGGGCAGAGACAGTGAGTAGAAAGCGAGGGTGAGAGATGCTATCCGGGGAGCAGCCGGCCCTGGTGAGTCTGCAGAGGGTGAGATAAGAGGGGGCGGCTGCAGCGGAGCCTGGGTCTCAGAGAGGAGGCTGAGGTTATTCATTGCTCCGCTGTGAAAGCTTGAGAAGATTACCCAGAGCCTGGTTGGCAGTGATACAAGGGGGACAGGCAGAGGGGGCCCCCCTCTCACCCTTTTGTTCCCCATCCATCTGCTTGAATCTCACAATGGCTCATCAGGACCAAGTAGGGTGGAGGGGTGGAGCAGCGGAGGCTTGCAGAATAGGAGGAAGTGAACGGGTGGGGTGGGGTGGGGCCGAAGGGGGGCAACCTGCAAAAGATTGGGAGGTAATACGAGGCAACGTAGGGAGAGTGAAACTAAAAGGAGGGGGAAGAGATAGTGCAGGACAGGGAATGAATCCTAGAGCGCAGAGCTTGTTGAGATTGAATGAGTGGTGCTGCAGCTGACAAGCTCTGACAGACTACATTGGGAAAGGCCAGGGAGGCGGGTGTTCACATTGTTATTTTCTGGGAGGTAATGGGCTGGCAGCTCCTCTTCACTCTGAATAATCAGTACTTTGGTTAGACTCAGACACCACTTCAAACCATGATAAATATACCACTCCAAACCCTCGCCACCAAGAGGATAGCATTTGTCTCTAAATGCCTTGACCACCATATTTATCTTGTTGAGGAATGATCGGATGATGAAGGGTGCTTTCTTCCATTACGCAGGTAATTATAGGTGCTTTTACACAGGAAAAACATCAGCAACTGCTTACCTTTCAGCAGGAGACTTTACTGTAGTGACACTGCACTGATAGCGGTGAGGAATAGCATTAATGAAGAAATAGATCCAGTTTATTTTTGTTGTGGTCTGTGGCTGTAAAGAAAAAGTACATGCATATATACTGTGCATCTGTTATTATGTTTGCTATCATCATTGCACCCGCAACTCTGGTACTTAGCTATTCATTCAGTGCCACAATAATTCACCAGAAGCTGCCAGCAGCTGATGATTCACTGCATACATTTCAATGTGCATGGCCGCTGTAGGCCTTTCCCAGGAAAAGGAGGCCAGAATTTATTCAAAGCACAGCAGGTTCTATTAATGGCAGTTCATCAGAATGCAAGTTCGTTGGCTTTACCTCATAGTTACTTCTTTCAACCTTATAATAATAGAAATGGTATAATCAAACAGTTTGCTATTAAATCTCTCTCTGCTGAAACTAAATTTCCTGCTTAATGCTGCACACCAGTGGGTGGTGCATCATGTGTGACAGATTCTATCAGAAGAGGATTTATCTTTGCTTCTGCTGGTTTATACATTTGATCAAACCAGGTTTGATTTTCTTGCTGTTGTCTCTGTAATCTTTCCTAAAAAACTATGACAGTTGGGTCAGCTCTTCTTTTGATAGTCCTCAGTGTAACTAGTTCATGTGTGACTGTATGAATAGCTAGAGGCTATTACACCACTGAATATGAATAGCAGACCAATTACTTTGGCCCAGATGGAGCTATGTCTCCTCGGAGAACACCCTATCCTTGCCTAACACCCACACGTGCACACACTCACACACAAATCTTGAGACCCTGTACTCTCTTGGTACTGAATGAACAGGGCTAATGAGATACAAAGATATGAATTTCAATCTGATCTTTTATATTGGGAACATTTCGAATTACTTGCTATTTTACTCTACTTGACATTTGTGTCCAAGCAACAGTGATTAGCCATCTCCAGCAATGTTTTGATTGTCAGCTAATTGCTCAGCACTGACATATAACAGACAGCAAAATTGTCAGTTTAATACAGCTAAACCTCAGAGGAGATGAGTGCACTGTTTAAGCATTTCATCTTACCAAAATTGAGTGAATGAATGTTGAATCCATCTCTGTCCCAGAGGAGCTTTTACTGGGACGTTCCCAAAAGCATCCTATCACAAACCAAGCCAGAGAAGCTGGCGCTCGCACACACAGTGGACATATGGCCAATCTCCCATCGTCTGCTGTGCTATTTACGGCTCAGTAGCCTGTCATTTGTTTTGCCTCTCAGAAACCAGTATGACACCTGTTTGAATTCTCAATAAAAGGCTTTTTATGTCTGGGAGAAGGCTGTTGTCGCTTAATCTTTCTCCCTGATTGGTACTGTGCTTTTCCTGGTAATATTTCTGCTTTTGTTGTTGAAAATTTGGGCTCATGATGATTTTCAAGTCAGCTATCGAATCAAAAAATCAAACAATTATTCGGGCTTTCATGTGGATCTTGATGTGAATTAAAACCTCTGCAATTTCTTTTTACATATTTGACAGCTTTACTAAAATGTCATTTTTGGTATCCTTATAGGGAACTATTACTAAGGCACAGATGATGTCTGGTCCTCAGCATTTTCTTGCTATAATACAATTGTAATGTTTTATTCTTGTAGTGTTAAAATATGTACACAGTACGAATAAATATGCTAATCTAGTATACAAGCAAATTAAATACATGCAAATGCGACCGTAATTTATAATTTGTAAATGTTGATCTTACATTAGTACATTTAAACATAAATGACTGGACTATTTGGAACTATAAACTAACTAATAACTTGTACTCTATGCTGTTGCCCATAAAGTTGGACTAATTTTATTTTCTGACACATTCCTCGTTTTATTCCTATTTATACAAATCAGTAATCACTTTTGTTCAGGTGCAATGATTACATACTTAGTCCCAGTTACACTTTATGGTTGTCACTTTACTGCACATTGCATATATTCCATATGTCACTTTAATTCAATAACTCATCTATTACCAGTACCTCATCTGATAACTTCACTGTTGCAGCTTTATTGTCTATTTATTGTCTCCTCAACCCCCTTCTGTTTATACTTATATTCTGTTTATAGTTATATTCTACTTTTCTATTTTATATTTTTTTTCCTACTATGTTCATTTTGCACTGTGGGGTCATAGAGTTTTGTAATTTCAGTTTTCTGTATGCAGTCTACATATGGCAAAACAATATAGCTGATTTTGATTTTATCAATCAAGAATGAATCACATTGTCACAATCATGTCATAAGAAGAGGTAAAAATATTGTATTACAACAACTTTATGGGCAGCAACACACTTCACCATAACCAGAACGATGACCATCTTTGAGGTTCACTTAATGAAATGCATTTAAATGTAAGAAGAAAGAAAAAAAAAAAAAGTCAACAAAGAGGATATACCTGCTTTAGACACAGCCAACACATGTGGGCAGTTAAAGGGACAGCGCCAGTTGGTTTTCAGAATATTTGAGTCTCCTGAAGTTAATGGTAAATCAGTGAAAGTGAGACTAAGACAACAGTTAGTCCACAAACATCACTGTGTAGAGCTTGATTTTGTCACAATTTTATTAATATATGTTCTTATTTGTAAACTGTATTTACATTTAAGCTTAAAGCTAGGCTAAATCAAGAGGAAAAAAACACTAGATTTGGAGAATTAGACTTAGTCCAAATCAAAAGACTAATGAATACGGGTGAACTTGACACCGTTTGTTGCCGTTTTGTAAAATGAAGCCTCATTTCCAAACTTAGACTAGAGCAGTAGAATCATGTCCAGGTCATGTCTGGTGGATTCCGATTAGCTATAGGTAATTACAGCTGTCAATCATGTATTTATCCTCATACTGTGCCTTTCTGAAAACACATGTGAACAGCCAAAAATTGAGTGTCTTGGAGTAGAGTTTCTACAGCATGAAAACACAGGCAAATAGTAGATACTGTAGTCTCACGTCCTCTCAGACCACTTCAATTAAAATAGGCTGAAAAGTGAGGCTGGAACATTTGTGACACTAAAAACTATCAAGTACAGCTACAGGTTTAACCCATAAAGACCCAATGCTATTTGTGTGGCAGTTTTCAAATGATTTTTTTTCTCTATTTTTAACCTTTCTTTAAGTGATTAATCACCATTTATTCTCATATTATACTCTGTATTTAGCTTTTTTTTTAAGTGAAAATGAGGTATTTTCCTATATTTAATTCACTGCTCATGTAGATGTTCATTAAAGCTCAGATTAAGGTTGAGGGTTATCATACCCAAAACAAAGAAAATTTAAGAAAAAGATTGTTTTTTCTGCAAAATTTATTGTTAACTGGACACAAAATAAATGTCTCCAACTTCTGTCATTGATCAAACTCCATGGGTTTTGCTGGTAAATCAATGTTGTAGAAGATGACGGTGTTTCCATGTTCACTACGGAGCCACTGAACATCCAAATGGGTCATATCTGATGACCATGAAAAGATGACAAACTGTATTTTACACCAATTATTTACATGAATTGACAGGATTAGTCTATCAACAGGTATTACACATTTATATCAATGAACGGTTTTGGTCGTCAGTGGATGTTTGGGTCTTTATGGGTTAAGGGTTTTTAGTGGGAGTGTTTTGTTATTTTTACCTGCCATCTATGTCCAAAAGGATGCACAAGTTAGCCTACTTTTTGTTCATTTAATGGCTCGGATGATTAGTTTGTCAGATATTGTTTGATTATTTGTTCAGTTCTATTAGTAGTTTGGATGGCTGTGATGTGGATCATATAATTTAATGAGCACCTTCATTAACTGTGGGGAAATACTTTTTGAGAGACTCAAAATGTTGTATGCTCAGTACTAGAATACCCTCAGGCAAGGATGACTTAATTTTCAGTTAAAGGACAAGCAATTGATTACATTATTGTTCTACATAGAGACTTAATCAGCTCTGTTAGATTCTGTGTTTTCATCTCAGATGAGTTAATCTCTCCTGTGAAAGATGTACGGAATTTAAGAATATGGTTGATGCCTAATTTAACACTAAATTAAAGAATCAATGTCAGTCAGGAGACTTCAACAAAGCCTGTCATGTCAAAGAATGAGGGTAAAAAAAAATGTAAATCAAATTATTTCATAATTTAATCAGTATATGATCAATACATTATATGAGTTGTTATATATTCAAGGTGACTTCAGTCAGTATTTGCTAAACCCAGCTGTTTAAACTGTAATTTAACAGACTCCCTGTGTGCCATTAATGTAATATTTTCTCTGTGACACTTGCTGAGTCTGGGTCTTGGCAAACCTGAAATATATTGATCTAGTGTGATAAGCTCAAGGCACAAACTGAAGAAATGAATCATCCTTAACCTTAACGCTTACATGTCTGATCAATAACAGGAAAACAGGCTCCACAGATTCACTTTTTGTGTTTGTTTGATCCCTTTCTTCATTAATTTGACAGCAAATCTTAGTTGTGAGATCAAAGGTTGTTTCCACAGCAAAACAGATGTTTGCTCAGAGCTCTGTGGACCATAGGAGGTGAATGCTCAGGGCCCAGGGGGCTTATGTGCCCTGGATGTGGAATCATCTTTTGTAAGTGTGTTGAAATGCCTTCCTCCTCCACTGGCTATGAATGCAGGAGACTGCCAGAGGCATGATGCATCCAAAGGAAAGAAAGAAAGATAGAAAGAAAGAAAAGATAAACTCAGGATTAAAGACTGATGTCAGAAATGAGGGCTACAGATGGAATGAGTGCATGGGAAACGGTAAATATTGTGTGGTTTTAGTTGTGTCTTAAATAGATTATTCTGAAATGATTTGACAGCCCATTTTCTGGTTTGACATCCAGAATTTGCACGATGATGAGTCGATGTGTACTTGTCTCATGTCCTCCTTTCTGTTCCCATCCACACTTTCATGATAATGTGACCACTGAGGAGGAGACATACCGTAACTCCACAACCTGTTAGGACCGCACAGGATGCAGCGCTCAGGTTTAGAGTGTCACCCTCAGGCCACAGAGTGCTGAGTCAGTTGCCACCGACAAGGTCTCCTCGCCCTGCTTTCACCCTGACAGCTGAATTATTCATTAAAGCAGAGGAAAGCGCAGGGGACCCTGCTAATTTCTCAATGGGATTGTTGGCTGTCCTCACAGTAGGCACGACCAATGAAAAGGCATGCTGAGAGGGTGGGTTTAAAATGATCTGTGAGCATTTTACCCAATATATTTTTGAAATGGACATCAGCAGCTATCCACACAATTAAAAATGCTCTCAGTGACTCATTGACTTGTGGCAGTGCGGATAGATCTTGTGTTTCCTCGTCTCATATGGCGATAGCAGCTTTCAAGGACACTGAACGACGATGTGTGGGAGTCAGAATCAGACCCTTGTAGATTTATTGAGTGCACTCTCGCCGTCAGATACATCCACCAGCGGCTCGAGTTGTTTTAAAGGTTGGGGACTTTGCCAGTTGTCGTCATCAAAGAGAGTGTGTCTATGTTCTTGTCCTTTAACAACTGGCACGGAGCCAGTGAGGCATGGATAGGTTAACTTAGCATATGACATTCTCTCCAGCGCCGAATCCCAATGATGAACTAAATCATGTTAAAGTGAGAGCATACAAGGAGAGGCCACTAGTGGAAGAATTTATTTATTTATTTATTTTTTTATCACCAATGACTCACCTTACAGAAAAAAGTGATAGATGGTAATGAAATCAGTCATTAAAACTTTACAATATGTAAAAAGACCAAGCCTATGTTATATATTTTGTTGAATGGTGTGTATTTAACAACAGTAGTGCAGGATAATTTGGCCAAAAACATGATTATGATAAGAAGTGCTCCAGTATTTAAGAAAACAGTTAATACACAGTAAGTTCAACATATATTTTGTATCTTTAATGAATGTCCCATTTACTAGCTGTGCAGTGTTTGATTTTTCAAGATATAAAAGAATGAATAAATATGAAAAATGCCATCTGTCACAGATCTAGTTTGGCTATATCTGTGTCCAAGATACATCAAAGATTTTATGAATATTTCAATAGCTCTGATCCAAGATCTTTAGTGTATTAAATTTTTGGATATTTACACAGACTTATGGGTATGGATTTGGTGTATTTATAAGTCCGATCTTATTTCTGGGTCCGTATCTATAAATAGATCCATCAAAGATCCAATTGATAAACTTCCTGGTATTGTCTGTATATTTGATAAATACGGGCATATCACCACCTTGGATAGAACTATATTTATATGCTTTTATTCCACTGATTGGTCACAATAAATGTCAAATCATGACTTCTTACAAATTAAAAACAGATTTTTTGCCTTGATTGAAAGATAAACAAAACCAGATGTTTAAATGTGATTAACATCTATCCTATGGTTACAACAAATCTAGAGCTAGAACATTTAAAACAGTTATAATGTGTTTGTTTGACATTAACTTAAGGAAAATTTAGTAAAACAACAACTAGGACATTTGGAGATGTGTTACCTTATGTTGTACTGTAAATGTGTAATATTACATTTGCATTTTCATTTCATTTCCATCATATCCCCCTCACTAAAATGAATGTTTAATGTTACTTGTAGCTGTTTCATTGGACTCATATGACATAATGTGAACATACAACGCTGAACGTAATGTGAATAAAACTTTAATATCTGACCTCATTAGATAATTGCTGCTGAAGTCACATCAGATAGTTTAATTGGCAACTTCATCTATTATGTCTTTTGATTAGATTAAGTAGTAAAATGACATAGTGCATTTAAAGGTGAAAAACATGTATTTCCTATAAAACAACAGTTATTTGACATCAATTAATAGAATATCTAAATGTTACACAGCTGTTGTAGGCAGTAAAAACAAGCTTTTTCATGGTGCAGAGAGTAGCTGTAGCAGAGCAGCAAAGCAGCAGCGTCTTTTCCATTAGCTATCAATTATTTATTACTTTCTTATATTATGTACATTAAATATGACCAGACTCTCGCTGCTCCTTTCAAAACAGCCCTCGATCAGATTAAGTATCGCACATCTATTGAAAACGTTCAATATCTACAAGGTCACTGGTATCAAAAATCATATTCTGGTGAGCTCTTTGGAGGTACAGTGGATATTCCTCACTGTAATGCGTAGCTGAGCTCAGGTACATTATGACCAGTCAGAATCACCCACTAAATAAAGCATTTCAGCTTTTACCCTTGAGACAAAGCTGATGCTGCATCAAGTGTAAAAGCAGCAGATACAGTATAAAAACTCCTTTGTAGCCTGCGGTTTAACCTTTTTACATTTGCAAAGCTGATAAATGTTGCACTTGCTCTGTTGTTGCAAATTAGTCTCTTGCCTTTCTGTCTTTGGCTTGTTTGTTGTTTGTTCTTGATGCTTGCTGGCTCTATGTATTTATTACATACTGCGTGTCTTGTGTTTCAATAACTCTGTGAAACAATTTTCCCTTGAAGAGACATTAAAGTGAAGTGATCTGAAAGTGAAGTAATAGTATCCTTGTCCTCCGAGGGGTGTAAATTTTAAGCTTTGCGTGCTTTCTCTTATTTCTATCACTTCGTCTCATTGTGCCCATGTTTCACAGTGAGCGATGCACAAACTGGGAGCATTGTGGGCGAGTCTGAACACATCTCAAAGAACATTACATCTTTCTGTTGCTATCATTTACATTGCTGCTTTACTCTATTTTTCTCTAAAGTAAGACACTTTTGGGAAAATGTCTGAGCGCTTTCTCTGACATAAACTCACAGAAGAGTATTTAACGTTGAAGCCATTCAACATCACCATCAAAAATCTTTTATTGTTCCCAGAGATGCTGAGATGCAGCAAAATGCAGGCTCAGCAGGAAATAAAAATCTGGTTTTACTTTACATTAGACAGACCACAGCATTTTTTTTCCTTGCTCCTTTTACTGGAGCTCTGCATTTAGCTTTGCATCTGTTTATAGGAAAGAAAACAGGTGCGATATGCAAATTTCATTGCAATGTATGTATCTAAGTGTCCCCCCTCCAGCTTTCTTCTTCTACCTTTTTTAATTACACACCAAGCATCTTGCCACATTTGTTTGTTACAAGCCGTTTTGCTTTAAATATCAGTTTCATGATTACAGAGGGACTCATAGGGAGCTACACCTCTGGGAGCAGTGGTGTCAGCAGGCACAAAACCACAAATCACATATTTTCTGCAGCCTCTCTCCTCCCACTCACAACGCAGATAGGCGACCTGTGCGCGGGCACATTCACCCATAGCCACACATCCTCGCAGCAACAGATGGACGGCCTTGAGGCAGAGCCGAAGAGACGTATGTGAGGCTAGTGCTGCCAATTGATTGCTAAGATCAGGTGTACGTCTACACAAAGGCACCTCCTGCTCTTTTCAAGTATCAGGGTTAGACTGGCCTCAGGACAAATGGAGACGCAAAACAACAGTGGCATCTGTGGCAGGTAATGATCCCCTCACCAAAAATCTGGATAATGACACACCTCGACCATTTGTTGCCGTTTAAAATCACTGTTGCTCGTTCTGAGCTCCACGTGTGTCCTCTAGCAACATGTGCCGGAGCTGTGAGCGGCTCGGTCGAGTTAGTCAGCCAGCGTTGGCATCAGGCCAGTGATGAATGTGTTTCAGCTTTTATCTGCTGCTGATCCAACCTGCATCTATAAATTGGTTGTCTCAGGTCAAAGGAACATTACAGCACAGCGTGGCATCTAATGAGCATAATAACTGCAGGAGTTACAGCATGATTAGGGCTGGTATCTACAAAAATATCCAATAGTAGAAACAATCTTGGCTTTGATACTGTTTCCTAAAGAATCCTTTTTTGATACAGATTTTTTCGTTTTAAGCAAAAGAGCACACAGTCAAAACCTTTTCTTTTTCTGCTTCTTTTCATTTTCACACTGCTGCAGTTTTACAACAAAAATAATAAACCATGTCTTAAAAATTGCTGTTAACATTTAATAAAAGTGTGAGCCTGAACTTATGCTGTCCAGATTTATTCCTTAAACACTGATATGTGCTATCAAACATTTTTTCCGTATAGGCACTATTTATACATTCATAAACAATTACATATCCTTCATTTCCTGTTTTTGTTTTTTTTTTTTTTTGCATCCCCTTCCCCCCTTCACACATGTATAACAACAAACCCCAAGTTCATTAACTGTGTCCAGTGAGTTACTACACAACTTTCAGAAAAAAATAAAATAAAATGACACACAAGCTGCATTACACAAGTGGATACAGGACAAGGTATCACACATTTTCTGATGATAGTTTCTGACCATAGTGGCCATAATAGTATCTATATGTGTGTTACCTCAAATACTGAACAGGGGAATGCTTCCATATTAATAACTGTGATAGCATAACAGCATAAATAATCATTTGGCAACAGAAAAACCATTTCATATTGGGCTTGTGTAGTGTGAGAAAAACCTGTGATGTGAGAAAACATGGTGCAATTCTGTGATGACAGTAAAACTTGTGATAAGCAGGTGTTGGTGTGTGTGTTTTATCAGTACAAGTCCTGTGGTCTCTGCTGTCATAGATACAGGAGCATTGAATAGTCTGTGCACGCTGAGTGAGGTTAAATCGAACATTTTTTTATTATTTTTTATTTGTATCCATCACATTCATCATACATGTTCATATCTCGATGATGATGAAAATTGTTCGATGTTCTATAGCTGATCACAGTTTTTACAAGAGGAAACTTTCATGATGGCAACACAAATATAGAGGACAATCAGGGGTCGATGTATTATTCCTCTATTATAATATATACCACATATACCAATATAACCTGTATTCCATATATACCAAACTCATTTTTAGTTCAGGAGCCACATACAGCCCAATTTGACCTCAAACAGACCAGAACAGTGAAATAATAGCATAATAACTTAAAAATAATGTCAAATCCAAAAAAGTAAATTTACAGTATGAAAATGGTTACATTTGCAAATTTTAATTTTACAAACAATTTGAATAACCTCAACATCTATGAACAACCTGAAGGTTCTTAAAAAAACAAGTGCCATTCTAACAGTATTATGCCTCAGCTTATCGTTTATTACAATTTACAGATTTCAGTGGATCTACAAAGGCACAAAACATTTAGTAACAGGCATCTGAAACTGAAAAATATAGCATTTAAATTTATGACCAAAACAACTATTCAAGACTGGATGACACCCTTGAATGTCTTCTGTGTAAATTTTGCACTTTGCAAATTCATCCTGTGGGCCAGATTGGATCCTTTTGAGGGCCGTTTTTGGTCCATGAGCCAAAGGTTTGACACCTGTGATATATACTGTTACTGCGAAGTCAAATTAAATACGCTGTAATAAAAAAAATTTTGGTCACATCACCCACCTGTATTAATTACAGAGTAAAGAGTATCAGAAAAGCACAGCCCCATTAACACAGTGAATGACCTGTTCACTCAGATCTCCTCTGATTTGCTGAAACACAATCTCCACCTGACTGTGAATGATCCCATGTCATGTTTCCCCACAATGCCACTGTGGTGCGACTCAGACAAGCACCCTGCTACCCCTGGATTCAAACATCAACCAACAGGGTCTCTGCTTGATCCTCTCTCTTCACTCCTCTTGCTTTAGTAAACACGATAATAGCAGTGCTATGTTCATGTGGGCTCCATGTTAACACTGTGGCTGTCAAAGGCCATCATGCCCCTTCAAAGGATGATGGCTCTCTAAAGTGGGCTCTCGCGGTAGCAGCCATTTTCCACTTGACTGGCCCCACACACGAGGGGGACTGGTAGCCCCTAGCAGCTGGGCTAGTCTGGTCACTGGGGGTGGGGAGAAGGAGATGAATGGGCTGTATGTAAGGGGAGGGAGCTAATGGCGAGGAGGGAGGGGCATCTATATGCAAGAAGAGGTGTGTGTAGTATTTTTCTCCTGAAATGCACTCTTTATTTCGTCCTCCAAAACACTTCTGATAATAACAGTTCCTGCTCAGGCCTGTTATTTTGGGTTGTTTATCAATTTGCTTTGACATCTTACAAAATGTAACTCAGCTACATGTCCGAGTTATGGTTGTTTTAAATTTTCCCTAGTATTTGTTTTTATTTTAGTTTTTTTTTTTTTTGGTTTGCAATTAAGTTTTATGACTGCAGGAGTATGTTTGTTCTTATATTTATGTAGTTTTTTCTTACATTATAATTTTAGTTTTTAACCATTTTTTCTTATAAACCAGGGATGTCAAACTCATTCTAGTTCAGGGGCCACATACAGCCCAGTCCAGAAAAATAACAACAATGATAAAAGGAAAATTGCTTGAAAATAAATCTGCAAAGTATCCTTTAAAAAATGTGATCAACATGTACAACTACGAATAACCTGAAATTTCTTAAGAAAAGTATCTGCAGTTTTAACCATACTATACCTTAGCTTATCATTTACACATGTGTGTCACAACTTCAAATCACAGTAGATCTACAAACACACAGAACATTTAGTAACAGGCAGAATATTGTTAAAATTGCACTTAATTCTCTTAAAACGTTTCATGTTGTTCGTATTTGTTCAGGTTATTCACATTTTTAAAGAGGATAGTTTTTAAATGTAAACCTTTGCTTATAATTTTACTTCTTTACACTAAAACAAAGAAAAAACTTTGGAGTTATCATAATTTATAATAATAATAATAATAATACATTTTATTTATAAGCGCCTTTCATGACACCCAAGGACACTGTACAGTATAGGACAAAACAGACAATGCATAGAATACAATGAAGTAAACAAATAGATAAAAATAAAAATTAAGAGGTGCAGTACAAGGTAAAATGGAGAGTAAAACTTATAGCGGTTAAGGTATTCTGAAGAGGTGAGTTTTGAGTCTGGATTTGAACATGGGGAGAGAATCACTCTTACAGTTATTATTATAGGTTTTTATGATAGTATTTTACTGATCCACTTAAGATCAAATTGGGCTGTATGTGGCTTCATGATTAATGTCTTCAGTGTAATTTTACATTTTACAAATTCATCCCATGGGCTGGATTGGATCATTTGGTGGGCCAGTTTTGGCCCGTGGGCCATATGTTTGACACCTGTGTTATAAACCATTGACTACCATTGGAGGAATTAGAAAGCAAAGATGATTTTGCATTTCTTTTTAGATCTTGATGCATTGTTCATTGTAGTTTTCATTTGTATTTTATTGTTATTTCTCATTCCATTTAAACAATGATTTGCTCCCTGATAGCTTTTTTTAGTCTTTTTTTCACTATCTCTAATGACCCTGTTACCTCTACACTAACTGGCATCAGTGTAAAGCAAATTTTGTACGTCAGCTGAAACACACAACCTGGCGCATCTCAAGCACTCCTTGATGAGAAACAGACTGCCAGCATCTCATCAGGAACTGGGAACAAAAGCCCACTGAGATATTATGATATGAGTGATAATTCAGCCACTGTCTGTTTACTCGAGCCATATGGGCTTTGTGTCAACACTCCAGGTCTGGTCAGGTCTCACTCGGGACATGCAGCGTAGGATGCATTTTCATAAATCATTTCTTGACATCACATCAAGGTTATGTGGTTGACAGTTTGCAGGCTGTAAATTGCCTTTTACACTGACAATGCAAAGGAGCTCCACTAGAATTTAAGTATTTCAGTTGCATTTTATGGCTGGGAAATTAGGATGACCTTTTCCCAAACTGTATAATGGCACCATTTATATAAACAGTGTCGTGAGGGTTCCTTTTAGAATGTATTTCACTACATTAGATTACACAATACGTTCTCTAAAATGTGATGTGTTATGTATTCTGTACAACTGCTTATGTGACAGTGCAAATGAAGGTGGCACTCACACAATACTGCTTCCTAAACTACACTGAAGGAGTCTCTATATATTAATAAGTCGCTTTTAAAATAGAGTATAAGTCATAGAGTTAGTGCAAAGTTCTGTCTTGCAAAAAGGATGAAGAGTTTTATACCTTTTATCTTGCACAGTATGAAGGAGTGTGAAAACCTGTAAACAGATGAAAGTAAAACCATGTACATACACATTTACTGATGACATATTTAGTTTTCTTTTAGTTTCTCAAGTGCAGTTTGTTGCAATTAATCCTCTCAAAATAAAAATAGCCGCAGAAGAGTCTGTACATCCTCTGTCTCTGGTGAAAAAGATAAATATAAGTTTTACAGGGAGGCTACACCACATGCAGTCTACTGTGGTACAGATATGCTTTTTATGCTTTGTTTTAATGCTGGGGCTTATGGGAAATTAATGCTGCCTTTTAAATTTCACTACAAACAATACAGACTAACATGATCCCTTCAAGTAATCTGCTTATTAAGAATGTAAATGATCATGCCCTGTTTAAAATGTAAATGTATGATTTACAGTTATTCATTTTTTTGCATTTGTTGTTTTTAACAATGCATATAAACTAACTCTGTAAAATGACTTGTCAAATAAATATAAACCATTCGTCTAGAGTTCAGGCATTCTGCATCGGTGGCCTTTGTTACATGTCCATGATGGACTGGCTTTATACTACCCTCTATGCGGAGGTAATAATTAGCTCACTACAGCAGGGTAACAAGTTTGCACCCCCTTCCTGCTGTGCAGCTCTGTAATTGGTCCCCTCATGTTGCACAGTCGGGCCCCAGAACAAAGGGTTCCCAGAGGGGGAATCTGTGCTGACCCATGCTGAACCCTCCACAACAATGACAGGCAGGAAGCATTTACATATGCTGACAGACTTGTCTCTTCCTAGGGTGGAGTGCTAGGCACTTCATTAAAGCAACATCAATACCTGCTGATAGAAAATGAGGAGTGGGCCTGTGTGCATCACTGTCTGCTCCGAGACGCCACAGTAAAATGACATAGGCCCGTCACATCCAATTTCAAATAAATGGACAGCATTTATTAAATGGGGTGTGTGTGGAAATTGATGGGGGAGAGGTGGTGAGATGCTGTCTGAGCTTGTCGTGAAATGTCTGCATGCATCAGCAATTGGTTTACCCACAAGCTGTTCACCTGAAAATCAGCTGCCAAAATATGTCGACCCTGGGCTGCACTGGAAAAAACACACTGTCTTAACGTTGTTATGTCTGGCAAAAAACAACAACAGTTTACTCTCTCTTTGTGTGGCCGTGCTTTCATGCATTGTCCTGTCAAATATTAACATGCCACTCATTGAACCCTGCATTCACACCTCAGAATGAGAAGATCGTACAAAGTCAGATACAGGTGACATATCTGTCGATTCAGCAGACGAGCTGCAGAAGTGCAGGTGCATTCATTCACTGCATCATGGTGCTGTGAATTTATTCTCTTATCCGTTTAAAGGAAGGGTAAATCCTCCTTCCATTTGACTCACTGCTCATTTAGCTGAGAGGCACGGCGGCTGGCGGAGGGAGGGGAGCCGTGGGGGAGCTGAAGAGGGGGGGGGGCTCTTTGGGAGGTGTCGTCCTGAGCAGATGGACCTCTCAGTGGCGTAGTAAGTGGAGTCTTCACATGGCAGAGGAGACTGCAGGATCTCACAGGACCAGGACACAGCATCCAGGTGGCTACAGCCCCTCCTGACCAGCTGGAGGAGCGATGGGACCATCTGACACTCACAGGAAAATGATACACTTTTCTTTGCTGCTTTGTTTTGCCACTGTGTGGACACAAAAGCCCTGAGCCAATCAAAGAATCAAGGAAGCTTAGGGAAAATCTTTTTGATTGCACAAACATTGAAGTGAGCAACAGGAGACTGTTAGTATTTGCACACAGTTTCAGGTATATACCTTTAGTTATTGGTCATCTCTGTGGACAGAATTATTCATTTCGACACAAAGAGGGAAAAAAAAATCCTAAAAACTAACAGTGATGAAGTAAATACAATTTCATACCAACCACCAATCAAAACTGCAACAACAACTGACTGCAGTGATTTCATTGCAGCTTATACACACTGCGATGTAGACTCAACAAATCCAAGTGAGAAAGTCCCATCTGTGCTTCTCCTCCACTGATCCTACGCCCTGGAGGCTACATAGGGCTAATTGTGGCCCCATTTTCCTTCCTTATTTTTTTGTTTTTACTCAGTGTTGGGGTCAGGGTAGCTCCCAAGTGACCAGCGGCAGGAGCAACAGCCATCGGCCC
The DNA here is from genome assembly GCF_902148855.1 of Sphaeramia orbicularis. Classification (NCBI taxonomy): domain Eukaryota; kingdom Metazoa; phylum Chordata; class Actinopteri; order Kurtiformes; family Apogonidae; genus Sphaeramia; species Sphaeramia orbicularis. The sequence continues at coordinate 24,493,437 of NC_043963.1, forward strand.
CTGCTGAGCATCAGTAATTAGAGCCCTCCTCCTCCTCCTCTTCCTCCCTGTCTACTCGGGACAGGAAAGCTCTCGCTCTGCTTTGGAGGGGCACTGGGGGCAGAGGGGGGGGACAGCTGCTGATGGGAAACCAGTCTCCGGTTCCCATGGATGACCAGCATCGCTCCATCCTCCACAGAGGATGTGAAGCAGCATCTTTGATGAGGATGATGGGGCTCGAGTAGACATATTATCATTGTCTGGTGTCTAATCTCTGTTTTCTTCCCCTCTCTTTTATTTTGTATTCTTTATAATCACAATATCTCATAGATAGCTGCTGATTTATTGATCTGTTGGTGGTTTGCTACTCAGAGCATACTAGATGAATTGGACAGGCAGCCTTGTAACACTCACACATGCATCATATGAACGATAAATCACAGTATGATGACCTGATAGCATTAGTGCTATAAATACTACTGTACCTTTGTGAGGCTCATAATGGTCACTGGTTAAAATGACACAGGACATAATAATCAGTGTCAGGGACTGGGGGCAAAACATTAGCTGCATCTTCCAATAAATTCTAACTTTCATCATTTCTTATCAAATATAAATAAAAAAGGAACAGTGAAGCTTTGAACATATTTTTCACCATGACTTTATTTAATGTGCATCTTCATAATTTTTGCTTTACATCCCACTGAGCTGACAGTAGCAGAGTGTATGAAGCTGCCTGTTTCCTGTCGGTCTATCATTATTTTTTGCAGTCAAATATTTATTAAACAGTTTTTTATCACAGTGTTTCATATTATGCTTGTCAAACTCAAACAGTGTGACAACTACAGCTGATGGGAAAATTGAGGTTTTTTTCTTTGTTTGCAAATACCAGTATGAAGCTTAATCATATGTCATGGGCAAGAGTTTGTTGTCACTATGAACCAGAAGGTTTTTTTGTATAAAAGTGCTCCTATGCCATCTAGTGGCCAAAAAAGTAAATTTGCAGATTCGGGTATGGTACAGTACACTTATGGAGTCCCAGTTATGATATACTTGGTTTGTTTGTTTTTTTGTTTGTTGTTTTTTTTAGTCCTGAATATCACCATCTCTAATATTGATAAAGTTAAGTGTAAACACAGCTTAAAATCACAAATCTGCAAATGGAAAATAAAACATAATAATATTAAACACATTGCTTTATCTCTTGGACACTCTTCATATGCCCAGCCTTCTCATATTCACTGTCATAGGGGACACTTGGTGTTGCAGAAGTCTCCAGATTGGAACAACCTGTAGACATTGACCAGTGGGAACATGGTGACTGAGCCAACTAGTGATCCCATCTGTGCTGCCGCTCCACACCAGACCAGGGCGCTGTGGCTCTGGTCTCTCAGAATCACACCCACCATGACTTTGACATAAGACAAGGTCCCGGTGAAGGAAAGCCATGAAAGCACCTGATGAAAACAACACACAATATGACTCTGTTAAACATTTACAGATACAAATTGTGGCTGTATATATATTGACCTTGGTTGTTTTGATGTCAAGTTGATACCGTCCGAAGGAGAAATATGTTGCATCACTGCCTGCAGAGTTACTTAATACTAAACTGTTATTTAACTTTGCCACCAGCTTTTTGTTTGATAAAGCCACACAATGTTTTTCAGTCTATTCTCTCAGTCTCTTGCGCAACACTCACAATGAGTATCTCTCCAGCCACAGACCCTTGAAGCAAAGGACAGGGACTCATAGCAGCCATGGCCATGTTGTAGCTGCCAAATCCTGTCCCCATTACAGTCAACACACCTAGGAAAACCAGTGACCTGAAAGTAGAGGGACTGATCAGCAGCAATTCTAGGAATTCACTTAGAGGTAAAAGATAAAGGTCCTTAAATTAATTATTATCCTACATAAACAGTGATGGAATGTGACCTAGTATTTTTCCTGCAGTACAGCACTTACGTAAAAATCAGATGTTGTACTTTACAGCAGTTTCCATTTACTTTATGCTTCTAATTCACTACATATGTTTTTACTCCTTTACATTTACTTGACACTTTTAGTAACTTTTACATCATAACTGAATTTGCTTTTATGATATGCCGCAGAACTATACTGTATTGATGTTCTAAATAATACATAGTAAAACTTGTTTCACATTGGCAAACATTAAAATGCACTACAATGAATCTTTATAGTTTCGTAGGATAAGTACATTTTGCTCATATTACTTATGTGAAAATTTGGGATTCAGGACTTCAACTTGTAGTAGGGTTCTGTTGTATTAGTATTGTAATTGACTTCTTCCGTCCGCATGAGGTGGTTCTTTTTTCCCCCTTTGCCTTTCCCCTTTTACCTGTTTTGGAAGAACATTGCGATAGTGCAGGCCACAGGGTTGGCTACTGATGCCAGAGCAGCTGAGAGGTGATAGGCCAGGTTCCCGTACGGCATGCATGAATACGTCTGCACAGAGGGCAGCAGCCCGTTAGTGGCAGAATTAACCCACACCACCAGAAAGTAGATGAATGTCAGCTGGTACACAGAGTGTTTTGCACAGATTGGCAGAGTCCTGCTCTCATGTGCCCCTTCACCCTGGCATTTCGCGTCCTCTTTGTTCATCTCCGCTCCAGGGTTGTCGAGGCCAGAGCATGTAGAAGCCTCAGTCATGTCTGGCATTAGGTTTTCTGTGGACAACTCAAATATCCGAGGAAGCTTGTTCAGTGCAATAAAAGCAGCCAGGCTAATACACATCATGGCTGCCAGGAAGACAAAAAACACCTCAGTGGAAAAGTTAGGAGGGAGATATTCTGTATGTAAAGACCACAAGTCCTCATTGTTTGTGTGGTTTCCTGTTTGAGTGGAGTTGACACATTTGGCAATGCCTACACCTTGTGCCAGGGCTATAATACCAGGAAGAAAACCACTGAGCCCCTCCCCAATAAAATAAGTTGTGATGTATTTTGCTGGAAGCTGCATCATGAAAGGTAGGAAGGTGACTGAGGAAGTGCAGTCCACCAGAGAGAGGAAGAAGGTGATGATGAAGAATGCAGTGCTATGTGAGGCCCCGGCCACAACCGTAGTCCTATCCCAGAAGAAGGCGAGTAGGATGCAGGACAGGACACCGATGGAGAGGATGGAGTAAATGACATAACGTTCTTTAAGACGACCAGGGCACAGTTTGTGCATGAGTGTAACCAGGAGAGGTCCCAGGTTGGCCAGTTGGATGATGACTGTCAGGTAGGACGGGAGCTCCCAGCCCTCAGGGAGAGTGTTTACGATGAGCGGCAGTTCAACCCACAGGCCGTTCACCGCCACCCAGGAGCCCAAACCGAAGGCACAGGCCAGCAGGTGGATGAGCAGAGCCATACTGATGGAGAACCGCTGTCTGTGGAAGAAGAAACTTAAGCCTTGGCTCTGTCCCTCACACCTAAAGAAAGAACAAGTCAAGAGTTCACACTGAGCTGTGACACTGTTGCGAAAGGCCCTCAGATTTTAGTCTGTAAGGCTTGGAAAATATTCTGTAAAAAATGTAAATGGTTGATTGACCCACAAGGAATCACAAGGTGAAGGAAATTTTTCTATATCAATAATAATACATTTATTTTTAGAGCATCTTTAAAAAGAAATGTGAGAAGAACTTTGACAGAAAAAAGCAAAAGCTCGAAATTGAGAAAGTAATGTGAAGAAAGCACAAAACCAAAAAGCTAAACAAATGCAAGACAGAGTTTAAAGTTAAGACCAGAGGATAAAGGATGCAAAATGCACAACAGAATATGTAAAGAACATAGAGACATGAGAATCAGTCATATTAAATAGAAAAGAATGAAGACGGTAAAAGCAATAAAAAAGGCGTCATCATTCCACAAAATAAAACTATCAAAATTTAAAATTTTTTAATTATTGTTATTTTTTAATCTACAAATTAAAAGAAATGTAAAAAAAAAAAAAAAAGTATGTATGTATATGTGTGTGTGTGTGTGTGTGTGTGTGTGTGTGTGTGTGTGTGTGTATATATATATATCACATCATAAAATAATAGCTTGAAAGAAAAAAAATGAAACAAAAACATCTCATCTTCATAGGCAATAAAAAGTAGTAAAACGGTTACATCTAAGGTTAAAGGCAATAACAGGAGTCAGTAAAACTGTGTTTTAAGATGTGATATAGAAGTGACTCAGGTTGGTCATTCCAAGGCCGAGCAGCTCTGAAGGAAAAAACATTTGGTCAAACTTTAAGACTATGAGCATTTTATTTATGATTTAATTAAATTGTTTTCACACTAAACTCATGATACAGGCAATTTTACAATAAATGTCAACAGATGCAAATATGAAATCGCATCTAAGCTAAGTCTAGAGGCCACAGATCATAGCTTCAGTGTACATGATGTCAAGAGTTTTACATGATTATAGTGATATTGTATATAAAGGTATTACCATCAACAAAAAAGGGCTCCTCAACAAGCCTACACTGAACTAAGTGTTTGTTTTTTCTATCAACATTGAACTTGTTGCTTTGAACGTGTTATCAGTTAATCACTGCTGTACAAAAAGTCTATTTGATGCTGTGGGTTAGACTGCTGGCCAAACACTGGGCATAATAAGCAAAACAAAAGCCTCAGTCGCAGAACACCGGCTTCATAACATTTCTAGATTTGATCACATGAATCAAATGCAGCAGATTATTAAATCTCCCTTACAGCCTTGATAAACAAGTCACTCTCCAGCAGCCTCACTCTGACAACCCAGTGTTGCATAAATGTGTCTTGAATGAAGGACAAATGTCTTTCCTTTCTGATAAAGCAGACAGGAAACAACAGAAAGGCGTGCCAAAAAAATGTCATTTCAGTTCAAACCCACAGTACGCATTTCATGTTTCAGACAGCTGATAACAATTTTCACATCCCTTTCACACGTAGCTGAGGAATCCAACAAACCATATGGGCCTCACTGCTCTGTTTCTTGGCACGCATGAGGCTTTCACACTGATCTCATGATGATGGACAAAACAAGTCAGAAAATGTGTCACGTAAATGATTATGAGGCACGAGTTGATGTTGAAGAGGAAGCTCAGTATTAACCTCCTATCCCCAAAGCGAATGAGCTGCCTTTTAAACATGCATCTGTACTTACAAGTTTCTTCAGTCTGTGGAAGCCCTGAGTATGACTTGCTGTCATCTTATATAGAGGTTAGTGACAGATCTCCTTTGGCTGTTCTTTCAGACGCACACAGATGGGAATCACATGGCCTTCTGGGTAGGGCAGAGTCCACTCCTGTGTTTCATCAGCTCCACTGGATAACAGGGCAGTGTGTAAAGCCATTCAACCCTCTCTCTGCTATACCTTTTATTTAATTAGGTTAAGTCAGTCCTAAAACACTTCCCAGTCTTCTTGACATTTTGGCACACTTAAACACTTCTCCAGCGGAAAATGAAACGTGCTGCTGTGCTGTGTTGATGTGGGTTCGGACCTCCCCCTACTGGCCTCAGGCGTACGATGCAGCGTGTGGATCTATTAGGGGAGTAACTCGTGACTTTCATTCAGAGGTCAGTCAGACAGAAGGGTCAGAGTCTGGTGCAACAGTTATAACATCACTTCAGGACAGTAGCTATGTCTTCAGTTCTAATAAGCAGGAGGAGTCTCTCTCTCTGGCTGAACTACACACCATTTTTCTGTTTATTAGTATCAAGATTATACTTGCTTTACTGCTTTAATTCATGGTTGTGTGCTTTCCTGACCGCTTCTACTCTTTTGACTACAGCACAGTTATATAGAACAGCATTTATGTTACACTGAAGCCTCCCAGTAAAAGGAATGCAGTCATTATTCATGTCATTAGTTGCACAAGTGTGTGCCCTACTGTGACAAAGACCCATTATATACCATTAGCAGAGGAGTGTTGGTATTTTACATTTTGTCAGCCACTGTCAGTTTGTATCTGACACTCTACACTTCGGCTTCTGAGTTAAATTTTTCTTGAGGCTAAATCAGCATTTATTCCTCCACTGTCTCATTGCCGTTGCACTACGCAATAGTCAAATGTCACGTTTTCTCTCCCACTAATACATGTCAGTGTGATTTAGCCTTGTGATAAAGCCTCATAATCATTAATCCTTAGTAACACCAGAATCGGAACATGATACAGTGCCTATAAAAGTATTAACCCTACTTTGATAGGATGTGATTAGGGTCTTTTATTAGGGATCAGCATAAAAATTGTAGATTGAAGATCCATAAAGATTGGTTTGTACTTGGACATGATTTAGTTTTACCCAATAACCCAGAATCACAGTGGATATTATAAGGATAAATCTGTAATATTAAATGTCGATGTATGTTTTTAGATCAGATTCATTATGTCTTTGTTGGAAAAACTGACTTAAAAGCAGCTGGACTACTTAAATTATGGGGTTTTTAACTGTAAAGAATGATCTTTTTAATGTCAGTCCTATCTGTTGGCAGCAGCAATGATCGTTTATGATTCATATTAAGCCTGAGTGAGCATTTACATAATCTACCGGTCAGAGCAGCAGAAGGTCTAATAAACAAGGTTAGAAATGGATTCCTTCTTATTACAATTTGAGTACTGCCTCCATCTGACCACAGATATTTTACAACTACTATTTTACTGGTAGAAATGCTTATATCACACCTGTGCTGCACTCACTGAAGCTATTCAAGAGCAGGAGTTATGTAAACACTATGCATAACCTAAGCAACCCTGCAGTTTTCTTGTATGACTTTTAACCCATGTGCACTGGGATGTAGTGATCTACAACGACACAGATGGAAAAGCATTACAGATTTATGAAAGAAGTGGAGGAAACAAAAACAAATCGTCACATGAAGTAGCAAAGACAGTTTCACAAGTCAGGTAATCCCTCTGACATTACACAGGACCAATAGAGGTAGCTGATTTCAGTTCTACTTTCAAGCATGGTTTAACTGGGACTACAGTAGATATGCATACTATGCTACTATGCATATTACGATCAGTCAGATATAGTGGTATAGTTACACAATGTTCACTTTGGACAAGTATCACAGAAAATATGCAGTTTGTTTGCCCAAAAAAAAAAAGTACAAAAGCCATGTGTGATAGCTGACGAACATCCTTACTGAGCTGCAGCCATGCATGGACTATGAACTGCTTAAAAAAAAATATACTCAAGCCAGCTTCAGCACACCCTAAAGAAAATCTCATCTGATGACATACAAGACATACTTCTGCCATTTTCAGTGTGTTTTGGGTATGAGGTTTCATATGTACACCTTTAAAGATTATTATCTCAGAACTAACAGCAAGCACACATGTTTAGTGAACTATGTGCAGTTATGTTAAGTGGCCGTTTGCAATGTTACAAAAAGGCAACACACAAAGAGGTACACTCAATAAGATTATTTATGTTATTGTACAATCTGATTTTTTAACAAATAATAATAAAAAAATTAGTAAGATGTACAGTATTTGAATGATCACATCTGGGTTGGACTGAGGACTCGCCACAGTCCACCCAGAGCTCCAGTGATGGGAAGGGGGAGTGGCCGCAGCCAGGAATGACTTCCATGAACACTCAATAACTCTGTGTGTGTATACAGTTATTATACGTATGCTTGTGTGTGTATGTATGTCTGAATGTTGTCTGTCACTGTTATTGTAAGTTGAGTGTGTGTTCAGTCAGTGTTGGCAGGAGGTGGAATGTCACATGATGCTGAATGGGATGAAAGGATGAAAGCAAACAGAAGAGTTTTGGGGGGGTAGAAGAAGATGGAGGCAAAAGAAGCGTGGGCTCAGTTGGTGTAGATCTGGCCCTCTGGTGGCTGAGGAAGCTTCATGTTCTCCTTGCATGTCATGAGCCGTCGCAGCTCCAGCAGCACCATGCGGATACTGTAAGAGTTCTGCCACTTGGCCAGTGCAGACACCGCTCGCATGTCGACCTGCAGAATGAAAATGGAACGTGGACATGTGTTACATTTGACATATACTGTACATGAAACATAACTGTAAGAAGTGCAAATGGTAACTAGAAAAGTAGAAAAGGAGTTACTTTTGTAACTGTCAGAAAAGATAAATACTTGATTGACTTGAGCTGCTATTAAGTCAATTTTCACACTAATATTACTAATAGGCAGGTTTATTTATATAGTACATGTCATGTACAAGACTATTCAAAGTGCTTTACATAAAACACTAAAAACATTACAGAAGGATGCAGGGGAAGCAATAAAAACTACAAGCATGAAAAGAAAAAAAAAGATAAAAACTATAAGCTTAAAAGAAACAGTGCAGCTCTGAACTTCTGAATAAGAACTCTATTCAAATTCAGCTGAGAACAGGTGGGTCTTTAACCTGGATTTAAATAAACTGAGTGTTTCAGCTGATCTGAGGCTTTCTGGGAGTTTGTTCCAGAAATGTGGAGCATAGAAGCTGAACTCAATTTTTCCGTGTCTGGTTCTGACTCTGGGAAACTAGATTAGCTTAGTCTGTGTTTATACAAAAAAAATGAAGATCAGTTTAGTGTCACTTTTTGTTAAATTTCTACAATTGAAGAGACACAAACACTCTTTGAGATGAGTAATATGCATGTTTGTTAATGCACTCCTGGATAAAACTGCTAGTCACCATTGTGACCTTGCATGTCTTCCTGTAATCAGTAAAAATTTAACTTGCTAACAGTGACACATCAGCCACTACTGGCATTACTCGGACAAATGCAAATGAAACGGTGAAACAAAACCACTTCACAAAGATTCAGGCTGTGGATCAACACCCAAGTCAAGAGCGGGGGGGGGGGGCGACATAACGGCACTAACAACATTAATTAAATAATTTGGTACACACCAGTCAAAAGGTAAAATTCTGACCTAGATGTAGTAATGTTCTTGAGACTAAAATGCCATTTTGTCATATTTTGTCAAAATTGTTCAGGTTTTAGTTCAAGAAATATAGGATTTTAGTCATATGAATAATATCATCCATAACTAAAACTGTAAAAGTATCACATTTCTAGATTTCAGCATCGAGGTACAATTATATTAATGATTCTGCAGAACCATATTAACCTAAAAACCTTTTACTCTGAGTCACGAGGAAGTTTCTGACAGAGACTGACCCAGTAAACAAATGTCCCTGTAAATTCCTCTTGATGTTACACGTTAGTTAAGTCTGACATCATGCATGCTGTAAACCTCAAATGGGAGCTAAAGAGTCAACCGTGGCAAAAGCAGTACATTGTTTACTGTAACTTCTACAATTTGAATCTTCAGAATAGACTCATTGGATGTTGTTAACTGATCTAGAGATTAGTGTAATTTTCCAGTCACTGTATAACCTGCAGTAGATTTTAGTCTTCACAGCCAAATTTAGTGTGCACTTGAACTGCCACTGACTTTTTTTTTTTTTTCCTAACAGTTGATCTTTGTTTAAAGTGGCTAAAATACTGTCCAAGCTCCTGATCCTGTCCACAGCAGTGCATCACTTTGCTTTCATGCCCAGCTGTGTCCATCTCTTAAATGGGGCCATGCTGACCTAAATAGTTTCTATAGCTTTCTGCCCCTTACCTGGACAGCAAAAAAGGAACTGAAAACTGAAACACAATTGAACAGATGTGAAACACCCCATTATAATCATGATCTATATCAGGGGTATCCACAAAACCTAGTTTGGCATGTGGATACTAAAGCTAGTTAGCTAACACAGTAACACACTACAGATAGGTAGTGCCAAACATCTCTCAATTAATTTAAACATTGTAATCTTACATAGCATAACACCCACTTCTTCTTATTACCATCACACTGAGAGTCAGAGTTGTATTTTTTGACTTCACATATATGGGAACAGAAACCAGCTCAGCACTGATGTGCAATGGAAACAGAGTATGAATATAGTCCTAAGTAGTTAATGACCTAGAAACAGTAAATAATGGCCTAACAAGCAAATTTGTTGATGAAAACGTCAGTATATTTTGTCTTTATCAGATAGCTTTCATTTAATTATCATTTTGCAATTGTCAGTAAAAAAAATGTTGATGTAAACTATGACAAAAATTAACAATACCAGTCAGACTCCTGAAATATGTATGTGGAACTTGCTCATCAGGACCGTCCAGTTTTCAGAGCACTGTGTGGTGATTGTTGACATATATACCTCTCGTGGTTTGTTCTGCTTAAACATACTCATACAATTAGGACTGTCAGCAGCAAATTTTTGGTGGGAACGCATCTGACAATATATAAACAATCAAAACAGATCTGGAAGATTTACATACCACACCATTGGAGTTGTGCACGCCATTCAAGTTTATCTTCGTCACAAATCTGACGAATGGTGGTGACTCTGGGTAACCTGGCCCACATTCAACCTTCAGATTGTACATCCTGTTTTCATAGCTTGTCTGTGAAAGAGCCAAGAAGGGAGAGGTGAATAGAAATGTATAGATAACAGGTTACTCTGGGAGGCCATAAGTGAGCAGCCTTGAAGATACTCAGGTGTATGTTGAGCTACAGTTTACTAACCTAACCAATAAAGCTGTCAACTAAACAAATGATCTTAAAAATGTATCACGGTAGAGAATAGTTATTTATGAATTTAGCATTTAAATAATCAATGCAAATAAATAGATAGTTCCTTTAAGAATTACTTCTGCCATGACATTTAACATATGTCTTCTTGGTAGTTCTTCTTGGTTCAAATGGACTGGCTTAGCTCTTTTAAAAACATTTCATCTCTCATCTCTCAGTTCTAATTACTGCTGGAGGAAACTGGACTTCAGGGGGAGTGGTCTGTGTGGGTGTTACTCCAAATTTAAGTGTTAGGGTCATAAGGGGTGTGTGTCCTTGGGGGTAGGGTCGTTAGTGGGTATTGTGTGTGTGAGTTTCAGGGTTGTTGACCAGATGGGTGGGTCACTGTCCAAATCCTTCTGGGGGGGGGGGGGGGGGGTTTGGTTTAACATATGTCATTCCATCTATTCTTTTCATTTTCTGATATTTTGTTACCTTTTATATCTTTATTGGTCATTCAGCTGCCCTTAATTCCTTTCTGACAAATATTATAGCTTCATTTTTATCCTCTTTGTCACTGCTTTTCCATTTTAACTAAGCAGTTGCTCACACACTACAGCAATCACTACCCATCATCCTTTTAAGTAGTGTATCCTGGTCAATTCACTGTCAGGTGGTGTTTAAAAATAAGACCACTCACCCTAGGTGGGCCGAGGATCACTCCTCTCCATCGTGTTAAGGTCATGTCCTCGTCATCCTCCAGACCCCAGCTCACTGTTCCATCCCCAACACCTTTCTGACCTTCTTCCAGCTCTTCCAATAGCCGGAAATTGCGAGGAACTTTAACACCTGTTTGTGAACACACACCACTCGGTCCGTTTTTACTGAAACTCAGGATTTACACTCTATCCTCATGCAGACCATGAATGATTGAAGTTATGCATATTTCATATATTATGTGCAGTAATACAAACTTACATAAGAAATTAATCACTAATTTGCTTGATGAGGAATTTATTTATTTCATACAGAAGTTAATATCACTAAATGATATTATTTTAAACAGCAGGGACTAAACATCTATAATCATTATATCTAAGGAAATTTAATATAATCAGAAAATAGAATATCAATAAGAAAGTCAAAATAAATTGTAGTAATTAACTTATGGAAAAAGAGTGGGAACAAATAAGTTCTGCATCCTTCCCACTCCTTTTCCATTATGTAAATGAAGGCATCATGCGATTTGCCGTTTCTTTTCCACAGAATGTAAAATGTTCTATTTTTCTGATAAAATGTTATATTTCCACTCGTCTGTAAGTCTTTATTTTCTTCGCCCTATTTACATGTTTGAGGTAAATTTCAATTTCATGTTGATTCCATTTCATTACCTTCAAGCTCATGTTTCATATGGTCAACAATTGTTTCTGTGTCAAGCCTGACTGTTCTTTCAGTATGTGCATCTTTAATCAGTTAATAATTTAGAACCTGTGTACATCTATAACTAGCAACAGAAACGTTTGTGTATTTGTTATAAGATTTCTCCTGTTGAAGATTTCATGAACTTCAACAAAGTGCCCACTTGGAGGAGGATCTTTAAGAGCAGTGACTTGCACTTACATGTATGAACTAGCCATAGCTCCACTCATGGAGACGCACAAACAGCAAAAAAAAAAAAAAAAAAAAAAAAAAAAGGAAGGCTTGTTTGATCTGGTTTCATCTGCCTGCTTGCAGTAAATGTAATTTAGAAGGTGTCCTTTAATTTAACATCCGGTTTCGAGGGTGCTGCATTATTTGGCCTCTGCGGTAGCTAATATATGATGGTGCTGCACTGTCACCTGAGCTGTGCAAACAACTAACCACAGAGCCAGCTGCTTCTGCTATTTTAGCTCCATTTCCAGCATCGTGAGCCCCACGACACACCTCTATACAGATCTGGTTGACTGAATGTCAGTCTTTCAGAAAATGTACAGTCATTGTTGACGTCAGGATACCTTTAGCTACCCATGCACAAAGGCTACGTGTTGATGCACTACCGTCAGCTGATGGTAGTAAATGACCCGCTCTGTAAAACATCCGTCCTCGGAGTCAGTAAACATTATTATGTCGCAAATAAACCGAGCTGACTCAGACCTAACGGCGGCAGTACTTTGGCCATAGCGCCAGCCTTAGCCAACAAGCTACATTAAAGATGTTACATGAACTTTGTACATGTTATTGGTATTTAACAAGTGTTAAAGCACCAGTTTACTTCACTGTTATTAAATCACACGCAGCGTTAATCCAATTATCGGAAGTAACACCGCCTCTCCTCTTTTTACCTTACTTAGCAAGCTAGCGTTACCGTTACCTTCGCGAATACCATTGCCTCCTATTCATTCTTCTAGGCGGATGCAGCTATACGTTAGCCATATCTTTTTACTTAAGGCGTTTACCACTAGATAAATAAGATACTCATTGAACCTAACAGTCACACTACGACCATTTGATTATTATTTGTCGGTTTCTCTTGATGATTTATTTCTCTGAAAGGTTTACCTGATCCGGCGGCGACCGCCATCTTGTCGCTACACGGCGGGGGCGCGCACGTAGTCTAGCCATTGTCGCCTACGGCTCGTACACGACGAAGGAACGCAAAGCATCGCGTTCTTTGTTATTGTGTTGGTCTGAGTCTGCACAGAGCTGCAAGAGCCAGCGGCTGGACGGGAGGTGTAACTGTGGCACTGGAGCGTCATTGTCCCTGACACTGATCATTTGTTCAAGGTTTCTTCACTGTGGATGCCGGAGGTTGTATTTAGGCTGCATATTACACTGAAGGACACAACTTTTGCCGTCTTTCCTAAATGAAAATGAAAACTTAAACATAACTCATTAACAAACACATCAACACAACAAAGCCAGGGCCAAGGACTACAACTGTTGCAGTAAGACTATAGGCACTTTTGGAAGAACTTGAAACTCAATGATTTAGGCCCTGCATATGGAATGGACATGTACAACAACACTGAAAATGCTATCCTTTGAGGTGCATGAGCAGAAAAATAGCATAGATATAATAATAGTATATAACCATTAAACATAAATAAAACCGGCATAAAAACAGTTATTAAAAAAGGCAATCACACAGTATGCAGTTCTGAAGAAGCTCAGTTTATGTTACGTGCAACTATGGTTTTATATCTACTGTACACACGTTTTTATCATTTGACTAAATTGTTAACAGATATTCCTGAGCTTTGTTACATATGTACCTTCATCATTTTTATTAGGCAAAGTATGAATTGTTGCTGTCTGCATGTTTTTGTCAGTCAGCATGTGTGTATTTTGTACTTGTGAAATATGTTCCTTAAAAACCTGACAGACAGAAAGAAACATGAGAAAACAACTAGTGGTAATTAATAGCCATTTATTTAGTTTATTTATAAATACAGTTTAATATATACATTGTAAGTCTCCCAAAAGGAAGACAACAAAAAGGCATCAAGGCATTATTCTGATATCTAGAAGTCCATCACCACCAGCATACATAACCAACTACAACATCCAAATGGGTCTTGCCTCAGAAGACATGAGAAGCAAGTGAAGGGCGATTTTAAAGTCGGTCAGTGAGTTGTTTCTCATATCGCAAGATTTACAGTAAATCAATCAGGGAGAGGATAAGGCAGTTCAATAAAAAGTCCAAGGATCGTTACAAAAGTGATTTCACACAGCATGTCAAACATACCAACAATACCTGCCCCCCTCCTAACAATTTTATTTTCAGTCACAAAATTGTAAGAAATATTTAGAGAACCGTACATTGTCAAGAATACCCTTTTAAATTCACTGGTGAAAGCCCATTGTCTCTAAGCAGCAAAAACCAAACACAATTTAATCACAAGTTCTACCTTGATAACAAGAGGCCAAATCAACTGAACTGATATATGACTACAGGAGGACCTAAATGCTTCTCAAACCGTTCGGCTTGGCTAACAAAACTTGATTTTAATGTGTGACATAAACATTTAATTGCACTACTTATTAAATAACAGCCTTAACTTCAGTAATGGAAATTATTCTGTATATCATTTCACATCAGACTAAGTGAAACACGCTATCCACAATCCTGAGGTCATCTGTGGAGGAAAAGACCCAAGTTAAAGTATCTTAGATCTATGCTCAGAAGCAGACCCTCCACCCTGATAACCATAAATAGCAATTACAGCATGTTTGTCTCCAAGCAAACATTATTATGTTATGGCTTCCTTCTGAGCTCGAAACATATTTTGTTGATAAAATCCTATTTTCAATCTCCAAACTACACACAATCTTACTTTGCGACAAAAACACCAAACATTTCTGAAACTTATCATAAAGCACTGAAGCATTCAGTTGAGCCAATGCCAAATATCTATTTTGGGAAAATAAAGGAGTCCTTTTGCCTAATACTGATGAAAAAAAAAGCTCTACAGGAGTCAAACCTCTATGCAGGCCTCAAACTTTGATGCACTAAACACCATCCATGAACCAGCGTATATTACACTACCAAGCACATACGACTGCTTCTCACAATACTCTACAAGCACTATGCAATCTGCAATGTACTTTTACTGTTGACCTAAGGTGAACAATTTTATATAATCAAGTATTAAGGATTCAAAACTGGAATATTATACTATAAAAAAAGCAATTTTGGTTTCAAAATAACCTATTATTTAAGTGTCTACTTTGATTACAAAACCAGAAGCTGAACATTTAACCCCGTAAACCCATCTGGTTAGCTTCTCCTTCTTCATTTGAACCTGAAAACCCTTCCAGGATTTCCTTGGAATGAAGATAACATTTTGGTAGGTTGAACCTAGGACCATTTGGTCAAAGTCTGGGGTCATCTTTTAAAGCAGAACAATAAATTTCACATGGAGTGAGCAGGATCCTCTCTGGTCAGTGTCTGCTTTACACAAACTCAAAGGAAAGCTGGTGACCCAGTATATTGCTTGCACAAGCTGACATGCTCTATGCATGCATGCATTCTTATGTCTGTGTCAGTGACATCTCAATTAGGAAAAGTAATTTTGTCATGCAGCTTTATAAATAGCTAAATGTTTGAGCTCCAGTTTTTCCTCTTTGCAAATATGTGTAAACTATTAGAAAACAAAGGCATTTAACCTAATCAAAATTTAACATTAGTTAAGACATATAGTTAAGGGCCTCTTATTACACTGCATAGTTATTCGCTGTACAACACATTTACAAATTACTGACTTAAGCGGTAAAAACCAATTAATTACATAATCTCAACTACAATAGTGAAGAAATTCCTGGATCGTCAGCCTTCACTGAAGCCCGAGCCTGTTTGTCACAGTTACCAAGGCGGTACACAGTGGCAACATTACACGGGAATGTTACACTCTGAAACTGACAGTTCAATCCCACATAACAAAGGGATAGCAAGATGTGAAGAGTGAGAAAAATATTACATTTAGTTGGCACATTGTTTGAAGTATCTGCGTAGGATTAATTCTGAGAGATGTAACTCAGAGAGAATGACTGTTTCGACAACAGGAAGCAGGCTACAAATCAAACCAGAGAACATCTATACTGCATCAGTGGTATGTAAGGCAGCTTGAAAAAAAACTGCATGTGCCTCTTTTCAGACCGCAAAATTAAAGTTAGGAGTTAAAAACAAAATAAAATAGAAACAATAGAGGACACACGCCCATCCGAGATTAATTAGTAGGGCCAGACAAACAAACAGCGTGAAGCATTTCTAATCACCCAGAATCAACACTGACTACAGTCATAAGCATTTTAGGTTAAATCATATTAATATGTATTATATATTACCAGTTTCTCTGAAATTATTTACGATCAGTGTTATTCTGATCATCAAAAGACGAACTGAGTTAAATCGTTTAGATTATTTATGAACTCTGGTCACATACTATACACAATTCCAATCATGATTTAACATCCACACCCTTTTTATTACTCAATTTGGAAATTCAGAGAGCAAAATGAGTGATGCGTCTTTTTGGTTTGATTGATTTCAACTATTTCACTTTGCATCCCGGTGAGATTTAAGCTTTAATCCATCAAGCCTTCAGCTACAACAGCAGTCAGTGTCTCAGAGTGACAAATTACCAGCTAAACAATTAAATATGGCTGTTTTACTTTTGTAGCAACTTCTTAGACACAGCGGTTATTGGATAAATATTTATAATCAAGAATATAGTCATAACCGTAAAACAGTCCCAAATGTGTGCAGTTCAAGCCAAATGTGCAAGAAGTCAATAAATGTAACAGTAAGTAACTGATTTGTTCTGTAGCTATCTACATTGGTAATGCATCCTAAGACCATTATCATTGTTGCCATACAACTTATCGTGCTCTAAATACAGGTCTAGTAGACCTTTGAAAAGGTGGAGCTGCAAAGATTAATCTAGCACTTACTGTCAGAAAAAAAACAAAGGAGTGTGAGACATTTTTAACCTCTTCAAATGCACGGTACTGACTTTTAAGGAGAAAAAACAATGGAGTGTCTCTTTCACATATTCTTTCTTAGGATCACTTAGAATTTTCTGGAGCAATTATAACCTCTGTGCCTAACCAAACCTTCTCAGCACTAGCCTTCGTAAATCACCACAGAAAGTGACGAGTTGTGTTAGACGTACAAGGACAAACGGAGATATTGCAATTTGAAGCGTATGATCTTCAGTGTGAGTGAATGAGTAGTTCCATGAACAAAGCCCTCCTCTTGAAAAACAGACAAAATGTGCAAGACTTAAAGCTATGGCATCAGAAACTGTTAGTTTTTCTTCCTATGGATTACAGTTTAAGTGAGGCAAAAAAGGGGATGAGAAGCCTGAACAGAGCCAGGGTCTTCTGAGGTAGGGTGCAGTTAGTCTGCAGCGTTACTTGACTTTCTGAACCCATTTAAGGTCATCTGCCCTGGGCTTCTCTCCTGTCACACCCTGGATAAGATCCTCCAGGTTCCGCCAGAAACCCATCTTCTCCAGAGGGTAGTTCAGCCAGCCTAGAAGGACAAAGGTCAATGACAACTCAGCTCCGTTTACATCCTTTCAGCTCGATACAAAACAACATACGAGAGAAGAAGAAAGGGTAGACTTAAATACTAAAAATTAAATAGTAATAGGACACATACATTTTTACAGAGCTGTAAGAACTCTCATAGGCATCACAGAATCAGCAGATTTAAGGACAGTTTCTTTCTCCAGGCAGTAATTCTGTTAAATGCCAAGCTGGGACAGTATACACCTCATGTATATTTGCATTATAGTCCTCGTATAATGCACTATTGTTTTTTGTTTTTTTTTAATACTTGCACTATTGTTCTGTCTGTTGTTAAGTGTCACACTGTACAGTTTTGTCAAAACTCATTTTCTTTATTCCATATGTTTTATACATATACTTATCTAAAATATGTGGGAGCTAAGGTTAAGCTGGAATCAAATTCTCTGCTTGTGTAAACAAACTTGGCCAGTAAAGCTGTTTCTGATTCTGACATGCTTGATTTGCTGCAATGTGTTAGCGTACTTTTATTGGAAATCTAAGATGTGTTTCCCCATTTGAAACAATATACAAGTTTGTCCTGCAAGTATAATCCCCTGACAAACCTGTAGTGATACAGAAGTATGTCTCGTGTGGGGAGACGTGATGGATCCGGTGATGTTTGCGCGGTAGGATGATATGGCAGTCCTGTAGGAACACAACCCAACGGGGCAGGCCGAAGTACGTATGTGACCACTTGTGAATCTGGTTGGTGAGAGTCACGAAGATGGCTAGTGCAAACAAATAGCAGTACCAGGGGTAGATATGGTACAACTCCGCTGCAATTAAAAGAAGACAGCAACAGGACAATGAACGGTCATTTTACAGTAAACCGTTAAGTCAGACTGCATTCGGACAGCATTTTCATATGGAAAATGTCAGGAAAATGCCAGGCTGTGTTGATACAAAACTCACCAGGGGAGAGGGTGAGAAAGTTGAAGGCCATGTTTGCTAGAGGGACTATGGTCAGCATGCAGTTGTCACCATTGGTCTCAATGAAGTCGTGACGGGTAATGGCTGTGGGGTCGATGTGGTGCTCTCTAAATGGTCGTATAAAGGCCTGCAGGACAGATCACATAGCACAGCAGAGCAAAAATAAAACACTGACTGTAAAGACAACAAGAGTGTTCATTTCACAGGCGGCTGTTGAGAAATATGGGTGATATCTTACCTTTCCAAAGATGGGTAGGTCCACTGAGCCCCATGTGTCAGCCCCCCAGTGAACGAGTCCTGATGCAAAGTCTGCAGTGAGTATTCCTGCCACTGAAAATGAGTTTGAGGAGAAGAGAAGCAGCATAAAA
Organism: Sphaeramia orbicularis; assembly: GCF_902148855.1. NCBI lineage: Eukaryota > Metazoa > Chordata > Actinopteri > Kurtiformes > Apogonidae > Sphaeramia > Sphaeramia orbicularis. Next base: position 24,512,269 of record NC_043963.1, read on the forward strand.
TCATTAGGAAGATGAGCATTTTTGGAAATGTTGACTTGAAACACACAAACTAATACCAATACTGTACATTTGGAGTAAACAATGTGTCTGTGCAAAATGATTAAGTACAATATCTAGGAGCTGCAATTTTTTGACCAATGTAAAATGTGTCACAGCATTACATTACACAAAGCATTGTGGGTCTACAGATGTGCACTGGCCTTAAAATGATATTCTTAAGGAGCAAAGTAACACACTTGGTGCAAAATGCAGCAAAAACATCACTAATACCCCCCACTAAACTTCTACCTTTTACTGCCAAATCTGTCTTTTTTTTTTATAAATCTTGTTCAGTTCTAGTGTGCATTAACTCTGTTTTGAGTCCTTACTTACCAATGCCCAACAGAATGTACCACGAATACCCCAGGTGGAAATTGGCAAGGAGGTGAATGAAATTGAAGGCCATAAGAGAGAAGCAGAGGACAACACTTATCCATTCTTGACATCTTTTGCCTAAAAGAAAAACACAATTAGACACATTAGTATGTAATGTCAGTCATATCATGGAGCATCTCCATGAGATAATATACTCCAAAGTGAAATGTCCAAAGGTTAGGAAGTTACAAGCAGTCAGAATTATGTGACCATATTATACAACAGTGAAGACATGCAAAGAGTGAAGCAGCGTTCCCATTTAGTTTGTTTGTTATATGACTTTAAAAAGCAGCTGGGCTTGAAAAACCTGTCTCTGTTCACCAATTTAAACAAGACAATAACCCCCAAAGTAGAGACTAGTTAACTCCATGTCTGATATGAGGAGTGGAGCCTATATTTGTATTGTGGGTGTGTGTTTGGTGTGGTCAAGTCCAAATGGTAATACTGTGATTTCTTTCTTGGAACTTTAACGGTGATTAAAAAAAAAAGGTTGATGGATAGAAAGAGCCAAGGTGCAAAACTGTTTAGATCAGGTGTGTCAAACATATGGCCCATGGGCCCAAACCAGCCCACCCAAGGTTCCAATCCGGCCTGCAGGATGAATGTGCAAAGTGCAAAAATTACACTGACTATGTTAACAGTCAAGGGTGTTTGACTCATTTTAGTTTAGAGGCCACATACAGCCCAAGTTGATCTCATCTGAGTCAGACCAGTAAAATAATAGCATAATAACTTTTAAATAATGACAACTCCAAATTCCAAACAACAAAATTTTGAGAATATTATGCCTGCTGGTATAGGTTTTGTGTCTTTGTAGATAGACTGTGATTTGTAATGCACATGTTTAAATGATTAGTTGAGGCATAATATTCAAAATATTTTAGTCCTTCAGCTGTCACACTTTTAAACTCTGACAGCAGTCATTTTAGTCATTTTATATGAGATTTTTTAATGTTAGCAGAACCAACAGGGTCTTTTAGTCTTTTAGCCTGCATTGGTATTTATTGATTATTTATAGTTGATTGCATCTATTTGTAGTTGCCTTCCAATGATCTTGTATTTGCATACTGATTCATGTTTGTCACATTGCACTTTGAATGTTGACCGATGTCAGTAGTAAGCTGCAAATGAACTGCCCGTAGAGGATAAATAAAGTTTTCTGAATCTGAATATTGATATACTTGCACTTATTTTTCTGAAGAAATTTCAGGTTGTTCAGATTATTAACTTTTTTTTTTTTAAGGATAGTTTGTAGATGTTTTGTCGAGAATTTAATTTTACTTTTTTGCATTTAAACAAAGAGAAAAATTTTGAGTTGTCATTATTGATGTTATAATGCTTTTACTTTACTTGTCCGGCCCCCTTGAGATCAAATTAGGCTGTATGTGACCCCTGAACTAAAATGAGTTTTACACCCATGGTTTAGGTAAGGGGTGTCAAATATACAGCCTAGTTTGATTTCAAGTGGACCTGAATAGTAAAATAATAGCATAATAACCTATAAATAATTTCAAAAAAGTGTCTTTGTTTTAGAACAAAAAAAGTTACATTACATTATGAACCTGTTTGTAACTACAAACTATTCTTTCCCAAAAAAATGTGAATAACTTGAGCAACCTGAAATTTCTTAAGAACAAGTTTGTGCCTCATCGTAGCATTTACACATGTGCATTAAAACTCACAGATCACAGTGGATCTAGAAATATAAAACATTTAGTAACAGGCGTAATATTGTCAAAATTGCACGTATTTTTCTTAAGAAATTTAATGTTCAGAGATTTGGGCTGAAATTGGGCTGTATGTGGCCCCTGGGCTAAACTGAGTTTGACACCCATGGTTTAGATCTTTAGTGAAAGTCCCAGTGATTAGTTTTTACATGTTCAGTCACAGAGTTCAAGTCTACAGCCTTACAAGCTGACATTGCAAATGCAAGAGTGTTACAAAAGGTCACAGTTGCTCAGTGTCCATACGAGGCCCCTGAGCATAAAGCAGAAGCAGTGGATTCTTCTAACTCCTGCTGCCTGATGCTGGAAATGTCAAAGGACAAACGAGCTAAACCCAAATTGAACTAATCTCATGTTTCCTGTTGTGTTGCTAACAGCAGCTGTGTGACTGTTACCGCTCTGTTGTCTCTGCTTCTTTGCTGCCGTTCAGTTGTTGCATTGTTAGATAAACTGAGCTTCGTTGTGATTTGTGGAGTTTTTCAGCGCGTTACTTAGTAGCATAACTAAATAAAGCCCGTCGTTATGTCACGCCACTCATGGACACTTGAACCGGTGGATCGGCAGCCGTGAACCCGGAGGTATCGACTCACCTGGCGAGTATAAATTGGCCAGTTCTCGAGCCCCAGCGTGTTGTGGACCCCATCTAGCCGCGCCCCGGCCCGGTCCCTGCGGCTCTGGGCTACGTGTTTCCACTCCACACCCGTTCTGGTTTACCATTCTCGCCATTTCTCCACTGTGGGCCCAGCCCCTTCAATCTCTCTACTTAGAGCCAGGAACCAACAGAATCATCAACTTCTCAGCCCACAGACAGCGTAACGTTTCCAGCCAATCAGAGGCGAGCGGCTTGATGATGCAGCCAATCAGCGGACGAAGAAAGCTGTCACGGGCAGCCGGGTGGCCAATGGGGTTACGAGGGGAAAGACTGCATTTCCTGACCCCACCCGTCCTGTCTGGTGGCCGCTCGGTTGTACGCAGGATCACCGACAGATGGCGCCCTTTTTGTGTGCGTGATCTGAAACGCATCAAGTTGACAGTGTGTGTCAGTAGGGGTCGGAGATGGGCAGGGGGGCACCCACGGATTTTGGCCCCCAAGAAAAACAAATCACTTAGGGCCCAATAATTCAACGAAGTAAATCATGCAAACCATAAAAATATAACACTGTGCAGGTATAGATAGATAGATAGATAGATAGATAGATAGATAGATAGATAGATAGATAGATAGATAGATAGATAGATAGATAGATAGATAGATAGATAGATAGATAGATAGATTAGACTTTATGATTTGATTAAAGAGATTGAGGAGAAAGGTGCAGCCATCTTTTAGAGTTTAATAATATTTTTTAACCCTCAAAGACTTAAGCAGCCACTAGTGAACAGAATCTACTAATTTAAAATATTTCATAACTTTTGAACCATCAATCCTATGAGTACATGTAAATAACTGAGGTGAAATCCAGTTTCTCAGCTTTTTATCATCATCACATATGATCCATTTGGACGTTCAGAGGCTCCGTCATGAACATCAAAACACCATCATCCTCTGCAACATTGATTCACCAGTAAAACGACAGTGGTTGTAAATGCTTTTTTACTTTCAGTTAATGACATACTTTATTGGAAAATGTCACTTTTCCTTCAGTTTTCTCTGGTCTGATATCCATCTGAGACCCAGCAATGCATTTTGACCTCTGTAGTGGCCAAGAGTTTTCACAGCTTTACTAAAAAAAAAAGGAAAAAAAATCCATTAAGAAATTTTAAAAAATGCTTCTGAAAAAATGGCTTTATCATGCTGTTTCCAATCAAGGCAATTATTTTATGTGGAAAAAGCCTAAACTTGTACTTGATTTTCACTGAAAAATGCTGAGGATGAAATAATAATAACTGATAAATCACTCAGGTAAAGTTAGATGTAGATGTGGGTTTAGATTTCAAAGTCACCACAAAAATAGTTCTGGGTCTTAGAATTTTTTTTTACACTGATTTAAAAATACAAATAAATTATAGTGTTACTTTTTGGATGGAAGTAAATTCTTTTTTCTTTTTTCTCCTTTCTCATTTGGTTCTTCCTGCTGGTTGTGGTGTTGTCCTTCAATTCACCTTCCACTTCAACACTTCTTCCCATAACAGTGTCACCACCACAATGATACACTTGGTAATATATCTCAAAATATCATCAACTCTTAAACTGTCCAATATCCAGTGAGTAATGGAGGTTGTTTTTGTTTTATCTATGGATCATTATGTGAAATATAATGATAATTATGTTATTATATAAGAAATAGTTTGTAGAAATAAATTACATAGAAGACCTCTCCTCCGTCAAATATGAGTGGATTCAGCATCAGGACTGTAGGTTTGCCGAGATGGGACAGAACAAAACTAATGCAAAGAATATACTTTTATTTGCACCTTGTAAAGAAAACATTCTTTTGTGGTGATCGGTTAGTCATTTTTATTCTTAAAAAATTTACTTATGCTCTACTATTTCGTCAGGCCCCTGCGAGTCATGAGCCCCTGGAATCCCCTTCACTTTGCTGAGCACAACAAATTTCAGATGAAGTGAGTCCTGTTTTTATCCACTTTCAACTTTAATGTTTACTTAATGAGCAGGACAAACCTTATACGTTTAAGAGAATCACACAGCTGGGTTCTAAGACTCATTTAATGTTTGTAGAGCATAATGTTGCATTTGTTATTCATTATATGTTAATATGTTATTCATGTTTGTTGTATGTTATTCATGTTATTCATGTTCATGTTGTTATTTTCATGGCCAACTAATAAATGAAACCTCTTAAATATGCCAAATGTTCTAATAATTTTAGCCACCTCTGTATGAATGCGTTCTATATTACTAGGTTATATACAGTGGCGGCACCAGGATTTTAAAAGTGGGGGGCAACTAGAGGGCAAAGAAAATGTTGGAGGGGGACAAAAAAATTTCGCGCATAGTGCGAAATTAACGCTTTGCGCTTTAGTGGCTGCAATATATGTAGCGTATCTGTTACACTTTATATAGAGGGAAATTTTAAGTAAAGTCAGGTAATACTTAATGTATTCAAGGTATTTGTTAAAAACTACAGCATGAACAACTCAGACTTTCTGTTATGATTATTTAATGGGTACAATCTACTTTCACATATTTCTCAAAACACATCAGATAAACACGCAGCAAACAAACAGCAATGCCAACGTATGCAAGTTAATAAATGTTGAAAACAAAATAAAACTAATAGCCTAACCAACTAATCAAACACAACATATGTATACAATGGTTTCCACTACATGCACATGTATATAATCACTGACAACATCTGTAGGCTTAGGTACACTTTCATACCGACCGGTATAATCTTCTAGCAGAAATTTAAATTGAGTGATAAAACAGACCTGAACAGTTTACAAAACTATTTGGAATTAATAGGTGGGATCAAAACATAAAAAACTAGTCCTTATGCTACTCGTACTAATTTTTTGCTTTACATTTCTTATGTAGAAGAAAGATGAATGCAATACAAGCGGAGGTATTAATCCATTCCAGAACCGAAGGCACACATATCATTATGAACCTATAACTGTATTATTCATAAGAAACAACCTCTGCATGTTAGACCTGCTCTTCAGTCTCTTCTTGAACAGCAGTGGGGCTTTGGACAGTGACCAGCTGGCCTTTGAGAGAACCCTCTATAGATGCATGCATGGAGGTGGGAGGGACTGTCTGCCTGGTTGTATTATAAGTGTATCAAAATGTGTTATGTACGCTTTCACTGATGGATTTTTCATATTTCTTTTTTTCCCAAATTTTCCCAAAGATTTGCCCAAATCTGGCCGGGGGGGCAACTGGGGGGGCAAAGGTTGTGACTGGGGGACATTTGCCCCCCCATGCCCCCCCTTGGTGCCGCCACTGGTTATATATTAAGTTTGAAAGCACAAGTAAAAGATACATGAGCTGATTTGGCTTTGTACTGTTACATCAGCATAGTAGTTATTAATACTTACAAATATGTGGCCTGTTTAAATACTATGGAGTTAAACCTTATCAAGTGAGTGTGACTGTGTCAAAAGAAAAACAAAGATACTGCTAAGATTCTTCACAGATCTTTAATAAGTCACAGAACACATTGCCTCACCGTAGAACACAGGATATGCTCTGATCTGGGAAAAAAAAAATAAAGTGAGATGGTGTGATTCTGGGAAAATTTTTTACTTTCGGATTGCGTAGTGGTAGAGAACAGTGTTGGAGCCACAGATGTTTACAGGCATGCGTATCTGTCGAGCTTTTATTCGGGTTGTTATACTTCACCACCAGATGGCAGTAAGTCCTCAGTACTTCCACATCACTGTAGTTTATAACCAAGATTGAGTTGAACTCCACTTGCTTTAGATTTACTCACCAGCTGAACATGATTTCAAGGGCTGTTTTTAAAGCCAGAGCCACCCAGTTCCTGTCATAGTATTGAGCCTTTACCACTAATAAAAAAAAAAAAAAAAATCATGAAATCAGGTTTCTTAATGAAATCTGCTTTGGATCCTGTAGCTATAACTGAAACTGAGGTACTGTAGACAAAACCATGACTGTGTTTGTTATAACTCCCACCCTGACTCTTTGCACGTCTCTCAGTGGATGCATCATCTAGTTCAGTTTCAACAACACTCAGAGTCTGGTTGGAACTAGTCTCTGTGGTCAAACAGCTGTATGGAGTGTCCAATGCGTTGCTTTGATGAGCATTGTTGTTGTGAGATGATTACGCATGAACATAGATGATAAACACGTCTGCTTTACAGTGGGATTTTTCCTTTTTGACTTTGGGGGACGTAGATGGACAAGTTGTCAACAATTCTTGGTTCGAATACAGAAGTAGGAACAACGTCTTTGCACTGTATTTTGTTGTGACAACTGTTTTTGTATGTTCTGGCTACAATGACTGTTCATATTTTCACTTTTCATATTTAAGTTACCTCAGTTTCCTTCTTTAAGAAAAAATTAGCGCATGAGTTATTTCCTCTTTCCATTCTTCTACTGCAGACTCAAGACAGAGCTGCTATGCAACTGTGGCAAGCATCTAAATATGCCTGTTTCTTTCATTTCTAGAACAGTTAGATATGACAGAAGTCCTGAGGCGCTCAGGTTGGCTCTGGACCGTGCGTCACACACCTGCCCAGTTAAGCCCCGCCCCTCGGCTATAATAAAACCCCCGAGACAAGGAAGACCTGTCAATTCCTCCCAATCCATGAGCCCAACCTCCTCAAAGTGTTTTCACAGTGTTTGTCACAGCGGTTTCACTGGAGCTATTAAAGCGCACAGACATTCCGACACTTGAGACATTTCACAACCAAAAAAAAAAAAAGAAAGAAAGAAAGAAAGAAACAACCCGGGGCGTCTCATCTCAGCCCTCCATGCTCCTGCAATCCGGCGGGTGTTAAGATCCATGGAAGTGGCCGGATTCTACGACGAGGGCAGCTTTGCTTTCCACAGTAGAGACAGTATTATCAGTCCCATCGGCGGAGGCGCACACTGGAGGCTCGGCGACTCGATGACGGAGCTGGGTATTGAAGAGCGGGAGAGAGCAATAGACTTCAGTGTTTACCTGGACTCGGCTTTGCACTGTCCGCAGCTGGCGACGCAGACGCAGCAGCAACAGCACCACCAGCAGCAGGGGGACGTTTTCTCAGACTTCCTAGCGGAGAGCAAGATCAAGAGAGTCACGGCGTTGCAGAACTACAAAAACTACACGCTGTTGAACGAGCTGGAGTCGAGCCAGTGCGACAACTTGAGGGACCCCAGGGAGTCCCATTACGCACTGGGTTACACCGATCTGCAGGAGACCCAGGTGGATAGTGTCTACAGAGCTGCTGCTGCTGGTGGTGGAGCTGAGAGAGACGACAGTCAAGAAGACGCAAAGATGGAGAACGGGTCGTCGGGTTTTGACATGAGGTCCTACCTGCATTACTCCACTCCCAGCGGCAGTCTTGGAAACATCTCCACCGCGTCCTCGACCTGCTCCAGCCCGCCCGGCACACCTGCCCCGTCAGGTAAAAGCAGGTCGCCGTCGCACGGTGCCAAAATGTCCAGCGGGAAGTCAAAGAAACGCCTGGACAAGGACAGTGAAGAGTACAGGTTGAGGAGGGAAAGGAACAACCTCGCTGTGAGGAAGAGCCGAGATAAAGCCAAAATGCGTAACTTGGAGACTCAACATAAAGTGCTGGAACTGGCTGCAGAGAATGATCGTTTACAAAAGCGTGTGGAGCAGCTGTCCAGAGAGCTGGCCACCCTGCGTAATCTGCTGTCTGCCACCGGACAATGTTAGGTACCTCCACTGGAGACTTCCCACGGCTCTCTGGGCTTCTGGTCTGATCATTTTTGGACTTGAACTGTGATCCACTGAGCTGAACCGGTACGCTTCACAGGTGAAGACAGCGACCACCAGTTTACAAGGACACTTTGAATGGGACTGAAGTGGGTGCATGGATTGCGCAATCATTCATGATTCTTGACATGTCACCTTAGCTTTATTCTCAGATGTCATTTTGTGTATGCAGTATTTCTGTGCAGGTTTTACATACATGCGAGTGAATTTATACATTTTTTGTCTATCTGGAGCAGTGGTTGTCATGGGAAGAGTTGTGCTGCAGTGAAATGATGCAACTCTTTGTAATAGTATTGGCAATGAATGAAATAAGTCTAATTATTTAACATTAAAAGGCAAAATGCTTTAATTGTACTTGATATTTTATTGAATTAAACAGATTTATACTTTGTTTAAACAATTTCCCTTGTAATTTCTTTTTTTTTTCTGTGTATTTGAAGCAGGTGCAGGTACATGCCGACAGACATGGGTGTTATGCTTTCCCCACACACGTATTCTTATTCAGTACATTATATAAAATCCTTCAGTTACAGCATGTTGACGGTAAGGTTTGATAAATTTGTCATTTCTACATATATACCAGCCTGCCAAAATTGCCAGACACACCAATGTACTGCAGAGATTTAATGTGTGTTTTCTTATTTGACATGGACTGAATATTTTATGTCTCACTGTCACATCTTATATTATTGATTCTTTAGGTCACGATCTTCAAAATGATCAATTATTTTATCTAAATTTTCACCTAATGCAATGTAAACCCCAGATACAGCGAATATGGCGGTTGCTTTTTAGAAGATAAGTATTGTGTTCCCTCAAAACCAAAAAGAAGCCTAAAAACACACACTACACACTGTTACTGGAGACATTTTCAGTCTCTGGTGCCATCTTTATTTTGGCAACAGGCGTGAAATCTATGTACTTTGTGACTGATTGACACAAAGTGTGACCTAAAAGGCTGAACATCCTGAATATTTCCAACCAATTTATGCTGAAATGATACTGCTGAGAGCAGCAAAAAAAAAGAGAGCCTCAGTCACCCTGCACGCAGCACTGAAATGTTAGTTTTATCTTTAGCACACAACTCTGTCAATAGTCTGCTGGGTCCACTGGCCCAGAGAGGGGTTCAAGGTTGCATGGAAATTAATCAACAACTAACCTCCTCACACCACCTTAGGTCAGACTTACGCTGCCAAGACATGGGAGTCAGTGCAGCTGACATATGAATAACTCTGAACAAACCCTGTTTAACCCTGAAGTGGAAAACACTCAGCAGAAAATGTAGAAGTTAAAATGGGAGTGACACAGTATGTTGCACCACACATGATGGATAAGTTGACAAAGGGTTTCAGTGGAATTTACCAAGCTCTAAAAGATAGTGTGTGTGTGTGTGTGTGTGTGTGTGTGTGTGCGCGCGCAGTATGAAACTTATCTTTAAGGAGCAAGTCAACCAAAGGGAAGATAAAAACACGGCAGAGGCATGGTGGGATTTGTAGATGATCCCTGACAGTTCAGGGTGGGAAATGTTTTCCAGCTCTCACCTTCATTTGCAAAGAGGAAAAACCTCCTCTGCCAGTTTTTCAAGTGGGGTCACATTTACCATATGGACACCACAGAGCCATATTACATCCCTTCAAAGTAGTCAACAAAACAGTGCTGTATTGAGAATATAGTGGATGTTTCAACACACTCATGATGAACAGTTTGAGCCGTTGTGCAATCTCCTCCCTTCCCAACACATTACCACATGAAGAATGTTACACCCACAATTAAACAAGACAATGTTACTCCAACTACAATAGTAAGACAATAGCTTTTAGTACTTGTGGCTTGGATTCACTGGCACAAAGCAGTATAAGTAAAAATGACTGTTTTGGCAAATCTCATGATATGGATAGTAAATATGAATCAGACTTAAAAATGTGATTAGTGTAAAATAATCTTGAGTGATGAGTGGGATTTAAACACTTGAAGCTTCATTGTGCTTTCTCAGCACAGGCCAGAAGCAGCCAGTTCTGGCTCAGATTCACCAAAGCATTCTGAGGATTTTTTCTTCGATGACCCTTTGTTTCCTATTTGAGCCTCACGCTGTCTTTCCCTGCTCCTGGCTCTTATGCTGACAGGAGAGAGGGAAATTCCCACACAGGGTGACCTCTTTTCTTGAAAGTTTAGCCCGGCCCTCTTTCCAGATTTTACCGTCAATGGGCAGTGTCTGTCCGTAAACTCCACCATGTTGCATCATAGCCCCTCCACAGGCCAACTGGCCTCCTGAAAACTCCTCAGATAAGGCAACACAAATAGACAACGATGCTCAAACACACACACCTGTCCACTCTGTACCAGTTGTGAAATGGAAGATTTTTCTTCCACTTATGCGTCACATTTGGTTCTAAAATATCCTTTGTTACGAAATTGTATTGGGTTGTACACCCCAAATATATCAACTAACATGGCTCGCCATTACTTATAAGATTACATGATTTAACCCTGGCCTAAAGATCATGATTTATGCAATGTGATGATGTTATGAACCATTCAAACTAAGACATGTTAACATGTAGAGTGTTTTTTACAGTTAAAATTTTGCCATGTCATATGAGGAAAGACACAGGTGTGACTAATAACAATAGCTGTGTCACAGTGTGACTCTGAGCCACTGATGCACAAGTAAAAGCTGAAGCAGCTAAATTTCATTCATATTGTTATTCAGACTTATCCTTTTCATCCTTCCGTTTGTTAAGATGATGTCTGTGAGAAATCCCACCGACATTAAAGAGTAAACTGTATGCAGGTGGTTAATTGTCATAGATACAATACGGAAATGTGTGTTCACATTAATATATGGCATGTTTTAAAGACAAGACTGCTTAACCTATACTTAGTTTCATATTGGTTCAGAATACATCACTTCTATTTATAGAGCAGATTTGAAAGCTAAAAATTTTGCAGTTTTACAGATGCAAACACAGATATATTCAATGACAATTAGTGATCACACCTGCCCAGCCAGCATGTCCATGTGGGCCCCAGAAGGGTTACATTTGGGCTGCATATAAGGGTCCCATGTGGGTTTGTCCGCAGTTTCCATGGTGGCCCCACATGTGTTTGCCCATATCAGAATCAGAATCAGAGATCTGAATATCTTATATTATTTATTCTTGACACTATTTTATCCCACAATATTTATCTTTCATGTCATTTGCACTACTTCTTATGTTATTTGCACAACTTAAATTCTATGTTTTACAAATATCTTAGTTTGCAATACTTTTTATTTTTTAATGTAAATAACGGTGCCTTTTACTGATATTTGTTGTTGTTTTACTGATATTTTTTTGTCTGTCTGTAAATTCTTGCACTGAAATGGAGAGCTTTACCTCAGTTTCGCTGTACATGGTACAACGACAATAAAGAGATTCTGATTCTAATTTTGATTCTGATTCTGATATGGGCAAACACATGTGGGGCCACCCTGGAAACTGCGGACAAACCCACATGGGACCCTTATATGCAGCCCAATTGTAACCCTTCTGGGGCCCACATGGACATGCTGGCTGGGAATTGTTAATATAAATGGTTATAAATCACTTTTTACTGCATTGTTAATCTATTTCAGACTGACACCACCAGATCTGAGTACTCTCGGTTGCATCTCTCAGATAAACATTGCTATATATGTTTCATTCCAGGCATAATTAGTCTGAGGAGAAACTTAAAGATCTATTCCGGTCTGAGAAGTGTCTGATGTGTTTATGCGGTTGACTCGTTTTGTGTCTTGTAACTGTTAAGTTGAACAAGAGATGTCAGTGGACTTAAGGCTGAATTTGCATAAAACTACATTGGTTATTTATACCAATATAGTTAAATGAGTTCAAATATAATGACGCAGCAGGACAATGTTGTGCAGAGTCCTTTTCCCACTGAAAAATAAAAGTGAAAATAGTTGATAATGTTCTTTATTTTGGTTTGTCTCACAGCTTTCATTATGAATAGTACAACATACATGATCATATGAATGAAATAGGAGAAACTGTGGTTGGTGTCAGGATTTTTACTGAAATGCTGGGATGGTCCATGTTCAGATGTTTGACTGTGACAGATAATTCTTTTGAGCAACCAAGTACACAATAAATAATTTTGATCTTGATTTGTAATTAAACATTTTTTCAGCAAACATGATAAATGAAAATGCCCCTGTGGTTCACCTGGTTGAGTACCTGATCTCTGTATAAGTGTGTAACGTTTTTAATAAGGTATAAGAATGGCAAACGAATTGTCAAGAAAGAAAGTCTTTAGTTTAGGAACCAAAGGTCTCAAACTCTGGACTCCAGGTCCCAATGCATCAGTCAAACGTGTAACAACATATTAGCCACAACTTGATGAGATTTCTATAAGTGTGGTTTTAGGTTTTTTGATTTTACCACTGGGTTTCTCTTGTTAAATTACAGTTCCTCCTGTATTTAAAAGGATCGCCGGATGTCCGGGACATCGGCTGTACGGGAAGCGAGCCGGCCTGAGCTACGGTAAACGGACAAGAACATGAGCTGTCTTGAGTGAACCAAGATTTCAACATCTTTGTTCACTTCTGCTATTTTGCTGTAGATGACTGTGAAAAAAAACACAAAACTGACGTGCAGAAACGACTTGTGGTCACTACACAGCAAGTGTCACTGCCCAAATGTTGAGTAAGATTAGGCCACCCTTGCAAAATTATGTTGGTTTAATTATTAGAGCAGCATCAACAGACAATGACAAGAGTTCATGTCAATTACACTCACGCTGTGTGACCGTGTCGTTGATGCTTTATGGAGAGTGAACAGCTGTTGCGTCCTTATTTATTCATACACTGACTTTGAACCTGACATAGAGTTTGTTGTACCTGTATGAAGAGAAGGAAGTTCCATGTAAGATCAAATTATCGTGTTGGCGCTTCAGTGTACTGCTCATCATGTCAAAGGTCAAAGTCGTATTCGCCTCCAAAGACCTAAACAGGCCCCAGTGAAAGGAAGCATCTACTGATCTAAAATGTTTAAAAACTTTTCATCGACTAATCATATCAATACATTTAGATAATTAAGGTAAAATGCAGTTTCTCAGCTTTTCAACAGCATCAGATTTGACCCATTTGGATCGTATCCGACTGGTTCAGCGTCTCCGTAGTCATGGAAATGCCATTATTTCCTGTAACACTGACTGTCCTGTAAAACCCATGTATTTTGTCAAATGACAGAAGGTATAGACACTTGCTTTTATCTTTAGTTGATGCCATACTATGCTGAAAAAGTAACCTTTTTCTTCAGTTTTCCCTGTTTTCATGCAATAACCTTTGAGTTCACATTGAGCTTTTATGAACGTCTACATGATCAGTAGATAAATACGGGAAAATACTGGATTTTCATAGAAAAAATCAAAATGTCACAACAAATGGTGAGAAATTACTTTGGAGGTAAAATGTGGATTCAAATTCATTTGGAAGTTGCCACAAAAATAAGTCTTTAAGGGTTAAATGATTGAATAAGTACAGCATTAGTTCATTTACAGGTAATCTGACAGTTTTAGAAGGGGAAATCAAATTGACAAAATTATCAAAAAATTTATTAAAAAATAAAATGATCATCACTTTAAACCAAGTTACACCTCACTACATAGCTCTACAAAATGAAAAAGAACTGTGTGTGTGCACGCGCACTGTTTTCCACAAAACGTTTTACTTATTTATTGTTTATATTTAAGTTTTATTTCCCACAGTCTCACACCTACTCTTGCAAAATGTGAAAGTGCTACTCCATTAAGAAAAGGAAGTTATTTACAGATTAAAAACAGGTGTGGAGAGTGTATTTCATCATCAGTGTCAAGATGTGAATATGAATGCTACTGCCTGTTGTTTATGCATGAAAAGCACAAGCAACACCCATAATTAGTACATTATTTACAACATAGCGGTCGATGCCTTCTTTGACTCTTGTATCCCTTTTGGTCCTCCGAGCTGGTGCACTTTTCTTTCCATTAATATAGAAAGTTCAGTCCATGGCTCTGTTCCTCATTGCTCTCCTCTAAAACTTTCCTAGATTACCAGACACAGTGAGACACACGCTTAAGCTACATCCAGTTTTCTTTTGACCTAAAAAAACCATGAAAATCATGGAAGTGAAATTTTGTCCTCTGCTGTTAAGACATTTAGGAAAAGCTGCTTCGAACTGTGACACATCAGAGCTGACTATACATTTTACACCTCATTCAGCTGATTGATAAAAAGTGATTTGATCAAACTAATTCTGCAGCTTAAGAGTTATCATTTGATATGCCATGCTATGGGTTTTGTCATTTATCTTTGCTCTGATGTGAAGGGCTTGATAATATTGTAGATAAAAATTTACATTCACATCCTTAATATATATATGAACAAGAAATATTATAACTATTAAGACGTATCCGCTGAGAATTTAGTGTGATTCAGATCAATTTGAGCTGGTTTCCTTCTATGATTTTGTAACTTCATGTCAGACGGCCCAGAGGAGAATATTCTATCTAGCACGCAACAGTATTTTGTTCTGCAATGTAACCATATTGCGAATTAAATCTGTGTTATTTTACCCGCCGTATGTAAATGTAGTGGTGATGATCTGTGGCGTTTGACATGTAGATTACTCAACAGGAAGTGGAGCATATTGACGAAGGTGGCAGCCATGAAAACATTCACCACCCACAGGAGCTCAACTATGTGGCAGTACTCACGTTCACCACTTTTTACCCTTTCACCTCATTCCTGAAAAGTTGTAAGATGCGACATGAATTTAATTTGCTGCTCATGTCCTTGCTATTTTCAAAATGAAGAGTGCAGCAGAATATCAGACACAAAAGCACACTACAAAAAAAAACAAAAACACTGCTATGTCTTTGCAAAGCAGCTGTATTTTTCCACAGTTGTTATGAAGACAACAACAATACCCAAAAGGTACACCATGATGACATCTGTGGTAAAGCAGGCAGGTCAGGAGCTTTGTTTACATGTGGACTGTATGTCAGCTCAACGTCAGTGAGAGGAAGGATGCGGGAGCTGAGAAGCGCAAAGGGGAAGCACCAGCTCCAAACTCTTAGGTTTTATGCTATGACCTATATGCATGAAGTTAGCCTATGACATGCAGAGGACATCAGACTATTGACATCAGTGTGCGTCTAACGGTTCGTCCTAAACTGCAGTAACCAGAGAGGGGGGCGGCCAGGAACAGGAACAGGAACTGCTCACGAGTGAATGTCTCAACAGACGTAACCAAAGAGATCTGTTTGTGACTGTGCTACTAGAGGTTAATGAGAACAACAACACAGTGCTTTTCCATTTGACATGAAAAAAAACAAAACAAGCAATACTCGACTCAACTCCACAGCCCAAGACAGGACAAGACAGAATTGAAAAGATAGTGATGCATAGGCTGTATTTCTGAGCAGCTAAAGCAAGTTTTATCAATATGAGCTGAACATTGTACAGCTGATCAGTATCAGTGTTTTCAAGCAAGACAGTGAAAAGCCTTCATTGCATCAGAATCTACCACTGCAGCTGTTCTTTCTAAGTCCTAAACACGCTTCAGTGCATCCAGAATTCAACACATCACCCCTGTCCTCCAGAACCTCCAGTAGCTCCCTGACCACCATAACTGGGCCTTTTCCAACCTCACAACCAGCTCCACCACCAAGCTCCTCCATCTGACTCAAACATTCAGTCTTTACATGTAGAGACCAAGCACCAAACCTAAGGCGACGGAAATTTTTCAACTTCAAAACATTCTCCTACAATGTCTGCATTTATTCATTTCAATTCTTAAAACTCACCTCCTCAGGACTGATTTTAATATGTGTTTCACGTTGATGTGCAACAAATCAGTGATTTATGTGGGACGGGTGATAAGTTTCGAACTGTAAATACCCGGTATTGATTTTGTTATTGTCATACTGCAGACATATAGTGTGACTAATATCCTTTGTTGTACATTATTATCATTGTTACACACAGCCTGGCCAAAAACACTCCTCCCCTGGATTAACCAAACAAGCAGGTAAGATTGAATGATTACGGTCATGATTAATATGTTTCAGGAACAAGTTATTTAACCCTGTCTGATGCAATGAGTGCTTTCTCATTTCTCCAACTATCATAAATTTGCTAGAGACCATAAAGACCAGACAATACTATGATTAATCAGGCTTGTTAAGGAGTGATTCCGGTACCATGAGAAATCCTTTAACACATGGAGTGGCCACCGCAGAGTCCAGACCCAAACCTGGTGTGATAGAGAAGACTTTACGCACTGTTTCAACTTTCCCATCACCAATACAAGATCTTGAAACTATAGACATTAAAACTGTTGTGATATGTAAAATGATACTGTATAAGCTTTGTGTGGCATAAACAATGCCAAGGTAAACATATTCTGTAATCAAACCTAATGGAGATCGCACAAAATATTGCATGTGGGACTTTTTTGGCCTGGGCAATGTATGTGTTGTGTTTTTAGATTGTTTTTTCCCCCTGTAAATTCTGTTGTAAATACAATGTAAAATAATCAGTTAATGTTCTATGAGTTAATATCCTGTGTATCAAACTAGATGTTTGAAGACATCATTGTGGACTTTTTGTGACATTTTCTGACTTTTTCTGAGACAAAACAACTAATCAAGTGGCCAGGAAAATAAATGAAAATCATTACTTGCAGCCCTACTGGGTAGGTTCTTTAGTTAATAAAACACAATCAAGTTCACATTTCTAAAAATGTTTTTAATATTTTACTCATTTCTAATTCTCAAAAGTAACTGTAACATTCCCTTTATACTTGTATTCTGTACATACATACATACATACATACATACATACATACATACATACATTATTGTAAGGATAAATTGCTTAACATGGGTTGATACTGAAAGGCTCCTACACAGTCATTGGTATTTCTTAAGTTTTGAAATGATGAAGGCGTGAAGAGACATGGGATACCTGACAGCACACTTCCTGCTATCAGGCTTCCATTGAACAGTGCTGTATGTGTGGTGACTCAGAATTTGCAGCGTCACACTTGGAAAAGTCTCACTCCCCTCACATTCAGGAATTTCCTGATCCCCACTTGGCTCTTTGTGAATAGGATCTGCAGGCTACAGAAGACACTTACAGTCATGGGCTGGACCGCCTACTCTCCTTCACAGCTGGACACTGACTGGGAAGTTCCAGGTTAATAACTAAACTGTGGACACATGGAAGTCAGGAGGGCAGAGCAGATAATACTTTTGGTCGATTGTGACTGCAGAGTCAGCACTGCTCAGAATTAGGCTAAGGGGGCTGTAGCTGTAACATATTTGACATTTTTTGTAGTTTATTTTGTCATTTTATTAAAATCCAACATTTGTCCGTAAAGCTGTGTTTCTACCCTACATGTAATATAAGGTTTAAATATGTAGTTCTGAACTGTGTTGTGACAAATGACATACACAGATATGCAATTAAGTCTAAATAAAATTTAACTTGCTTTTAAAATCAAAACTGAAAAATATGAGTCATGACAGACCTGTCAGTTCACACACAATATATTTTCAATAGAACAACTGTGACTTTAAATGACTTCCGGTCCTGGTCACACCTTGATTGTAGTTTTCCTACAGACGTCAGCTATTACTCACTCTGTTGCACAGCATGTACCAGCACATTCCTCTGTTTCCCAAACAGGAAGTCCTAGCCAAGTGTTGCCAAATCATTCGTACTACGCCAGCATGTGCAGCTATGCATGTGTTTCTAAACATACTTCCCCACTACTGTGCTGAGGCAGTTGCTGCTGAGGTCTTCACACTGAAACACACATGAACCTTAAACCCAAACACACATGAACCTTAAACTGGATCACACATGGACCTTCTTGGTCCTTCAAAGATTTAAGTGAAGTCATTGAAAAGCTTTGTTCCAGTGCATTATAAGGAATGAGTGTGAACTACTTGAGAACATAACATGTTAGTAATGTCTGTGGCCAGCTTTTGGATGATGAAGCACTTCTAAATGTTCAAATATCTTGCCAATAGATGATGAATGCCTTAATTTAAATTTTTATCTACTCAAACCTTTAGAAAACATGAGAAATATTTCAGGTATGCAGTATCACCATTTCCTTGGAAATGAAATCATCTCTATTCCAGACTCCAGATGTCTGTAAATAAAAAAATATTGATGAGCAAACCCAGGTACAGCAGAAAAACAGGAAAGAGTGGGCTGTTTCAAAAAGCATAAGGCGCCACAGGCTGAGAAACCTACTGGAATTTTAGTCCTGCAGAGCCACCTGGTGGTGTATTTAAAAAAAAAAGTTTAACAGCGAAGAAGTACATTTCTGCTGTAAAATTAGCTATATGAAATCATAGACATGGAAGAGTGCCTAATATAGTATTATAAGTGTTCTGAGATATTTCAAGTTGTTTACGGTGTGCAGCAGCAGCAGCACTGACCATGAAGTCAGATTTAAATCTGCAGTTTGTAACAATAATTAATATTTGTTAACTTATGGCTGATTTGTTACAAATTACAAATACAAAGGCAATGAGTTTAAAACGTGGAGACAAAGTGGACAAGCTACATTTTGAGGTTAATTACCTAGAAGAACCCTTTTATCAAAATATGAATAAAATATGAGTCACCTTTTATTCCCATTGTTCAGACTGAGAATTAGATCATGTAAATCTACTCTAGAAATAAGAACAAAGAAACAGAAGACTTTTATTTTATTTAAAAAGGAAAACAACAAATGTAAATTAAAAAAAATACATGTTTTGAGCTCAGCATAAGTATAGAAAAAACAGGAGAACCTGGTGCAATGGCTGCACAGGTGCTGAGAATTAATACCTTGCCAAAGCAGAAAAAAAACTCAGCACACTGAAACCTGATTTGAAAAAAAATATATTTATATATCTAATAAGAGTGTCCTCGGACAGGACGTTTATACATTCTAAAGAAAGATACAGCTGTCGGACTCAAGTACTGTACTTTGTTGAGTCATAAAGGTAAACTGAATGCTAGCAGCTTAACTAATCTCTTCTTAGGACAAACCTGTCAATTCACAAATGCAGCATGCTAAAAAGTCAAACAACATCATACAAAACAATATTGCCAGCTCAGGGCGACACTATGACAAAACAGATCATCACTACAGCATACTGTTGAAATCCCCGTGCTGGTGTTGAATTTTTGGTTTGTTCAGAATCCCTGGTTCCCTGTTCAGACAGGTCAGGCAGGACAGTCTGATAAAGGGAGACACTATTGAGTATTTGTATTGCTGGCGAAAAGGAAAGAAAAAAAAAAAAAAAAAAAAAAAAGAGTTGTGTGTCAGCTACTCCATGTGTCGATCTTGTGTGTATCTGTGGCCTCTGCTGACTGAACACACATTCACTACAACACGTGTCAGCTGCATTCAGGTTATGTTACACATTCACTTCCCTGTGTGTGAAAAGCCTTCACATGTTGTCAACCAATGTGACCGGAAAGTTGGGTGTTAAAGTCATCCAACAGAACATCCAGGTGTCCTGCGATTGCACCATTTTTTTGTCACTGTCAGGCTATCAGGGAAGCTTTACTCTCTACCAGGAGGTAATCACATCCACATCTGTCTGTAGATATAACAAGCTGAATATTCCTCACCGAGTAGACATAACTCAAACATCAGTAGAAAGCTCCGTTAACTACCACTCACACAAGTGTACATACACAAACACACATTGGTACTGCCTCCTGCAGCCCTACAATTCAATGCCAAACCCCAGCATGCATTTTTTTATATCTCATGGGCACAGGGTTGCTTCCCTCTTACTTTCACATACTTACTGTAGGGTTTAGCATTTACCCATCAAGAGAACAAAAATACAGTCTCTCCCTTACTGGCATATTTTCAGACAGGCTGTTCAAAAATCTGGCTCTGTGATTTTTGATCCATGTATAAGCAAACGTAAGATGAAAAGACACATTAGGATTGCATGAATGGAAGAACACACACATATACATGATTTGGTAAATAAAAAGATGACAAGATGTCAATTTTACAGAACAGGGAGCTAAAATTAACTTCCCCCACAAACTGATGCACATATTGTATATTTAGTCTGTGTTGAACGTGGCACACATTTGGATGTGACACCTGAAAACTGAAGCCCTGAGCGTTCAAGAAAACGTATTGGAGAAAAAAAAACTTTAGGGTGTGAGATAAGGATTGGCAGCCTGTCATTTCCAACCAGCTGACCCTCTGCACAGCATTTGTAAAAATTAAACGAGTGAACCTGAATCCACTGAAGTTCAAATAATTCACTCGCAGAGTAAACCCAGTCAGAGCAGGACTAGTGGACAGCCTACTCCACTTTGCAACAGCAGAGAAAATAGAGGGACAAACAAAATGCAGGGAGGAGGACAGACATCAGTGAAAAAAGGCTCGATAACAGACATAAGCACTGAGAGCCAGTGCCGTACACAGGCACACATTGGCTAAAAGAGGGGACCAAGTCCCCGGCACAGGAGAGCTTTCTATCGGCTGCTCTGTTGCCTCGGGAAATTCCTGTTCTTTCGTCTCTTGCTGCTGCTCCAGGGATGGAGCCGGAGCTGTGGAGGTATGATCTTCAAATCCCACGTGGCCATCAAGTTGATCAGCACCGTCAGGAGGAGGCTGAGGGGCAGGAAAATTCCTCTTTCGCAGCTCGGGCTCTCGTGAGGATCTGAATAAGAAATAAAGTTAAAGATGAGAACTGATCTTCGATGTCTCTGTAAAGCATGAAAGAGAAATATTAGAATAATTACCCCTGACTGTAGATCATCTGCTGGATGACCGCATCACTTTCAGGAAAAAAGGAGGACTCGACTTTGCCATTATGAGGATCTCTGGGAGGGGGAAGGGGAGGAGGAGGGGTGAACTCTGGAGGATCATCCTCCTCGTTTGAGAGCTCTTTCCATGACTCCTGGAGAAAAACACAATGCCACATTAAGACACAGATATGCTATGTGTTGATAATGCACACAGGACCTCATGCAAATACCTGAACTGCACCCTCTCATAATGATCTCTATTATTATCTAGGACCACATAAAACCTATCGCTAAGGCTGCAGTGCTTGATGGTTTTTAAGCATCAATTCCATAGTTGTCTTTCAGTATATTGTAATTGAAGCACTCTGAGGGGAAATAGGAATTCTACCCCCCTCTGTGGGTTGTGTACTCATAGATGTTTGCAGACAGGTGAAGTGTCAAACATGTGATTGACAGCTGTAATGACATAAGCCACTAAGACTCCCTCATATGTGACAATACTGTTCAACTCCATAGCTCAACACAGAGTAAAGCAGCAGAGTGAAATGACATTGATTCATCTATATTAATATTTAGTCTTACATTAGGAAGATGTGTATTTTCAAAGTCTGACGATCCTGTTGCTGTACTATAAAGGACTGAAACATACAGGCTCATATCCATCACTGTCTTGTTTCCTTATTCTCCTCTCATATCAGTCATTAATAATCCTGTTAGACAGTTCTCACTTTGCTTTAGGAGCTTTAAATGACTCTGACTCTTGTAAAGTCCCACCGAAATGAAAATAAGTCAATCAAGTGAATATAAGAATACAAACATGTTCCCTGAAGCCCATTATGCCTTTGGTGTAATGTCTCTTAAAAACAGAGAGGGAGGACTTGCCTGCAGAGATGTGTCTCCCCTGATGTACTTGGCACCTTCAATAACAGCAAGGTAGGAAAAGCGAAGCTGATCTGCTGTCTGAATCAAGCCCATACGGTAGCGTCTCATCTCCAGCAGCACATCACGAATACGCACTGAAGAAGGGTCCTTACGAATGGACATCTACAGATCATGTAAAAACATCAGAAACATACAGAGTTTAATAGTCTAAAGTGCTAACTATTGACACAATTCTAACTATAATTAATACCTCACTAATTACTGGCTACGTGCCACAATCTTTTAAATTTGCAGTTGTTAAACCACTTCTGAAAAAACCTACTCTAGATCCCGACATCCTGGTCAATTACAGACCTATATCTAATTTACCCTTCCTCTCAAAAGTTCTTGAAAGAGTGGTAGTTAAACAGCTGTGTCAGCATTTACAGGACAATAGTTTATTTGAACACTTCCAGTCTGGCTTTCGTGCTCATCATAGCACTGAAACTGCGTTAGTCAAAGTAACTAATGACTTGTTATTAGCTGCTGACGATGGTTTGGTCTCGATCCTGGTCTTATTGGACCTGAGTGCAGCTTTTGACACTATCAACCACAGTATCTTACTGCAGAGATTAGAATGGGACATAGGCATTAGAGGAACAGCCCTCTGCTGGTTTAAATCCTATTTATCTAATAGGTACCAGTTTGTTCATGTAAACCAACAATCATCAACATATTCCAGAGTTAGTTGCGGCGTGCCACAAGGGTCGGTCCTCGGGCCCATTTTGTTTACACTATACATGCTGCCTTTAGGTAACATTATTAGAAAACATGGCATTAATTTTCACTGTTACGCAGACGATACACAACTGTATTTATCGGTTAAACCTGATCAGACCAGATAAGTAGATAAACTAAGTTCCTGTGTCCGTGACATTAAAACCTGGATGAGCGCTAATTATCTTTTACTTAACCCTGAAAAAACAGAGGTCATTATAATAGGCCCTAAAAATGCGAGAGACTCCCTAACTGACCAGATAGTCACTCTGGACAATGTGGGTGTAGCCTCCAGCGCCACAGTTAGAAACCTAGGAGTTCTATTTGACCCAGATCTATCATTTAAACCACATATTAACCAAGCCTGCAGAACCGCCTTCTTCCACCTGCGCAACATAGCCAAAATTAGAAATATTCTATCTAAAAATGATGCAGAAAAATTAGTTCATGCGTTTGTTACATCTAGATTAGATTACTGCAACTCACTTCTCGTAGCATGTCCTAAAAGCTCTCTAAAAAGTTTTCAACTGGTTCAGAACGCGGCAGCGAGACTACTAACAGGAACAAATAGAAGAGACCACATCACCCCTGTGCTCCAAGCCCTTCACTGGCTTCCAATTGAGTTTAGAATTAGATTCAAAATCCTCCTCCTCACATACAAGACCATTAATGGTATGGGCCCCTCCTATCTCAGAGATGCTCTGGTGCCGTACCATCCCAAAAGAACCCTTCGTTCTCAGAATGCTGGTCTACTGGTAGTTCCCAGGGTCTGTAAAAGTACAGTAGGAGCTAGAGCCTTTAGTTACCAAGCTCCTGTTTTATGGAATCAGCTTCCAGTTAACATTAAAGAGGCCGACACAGTCTCTACATTTAAGGTCAGGCTAAAAACATTCCTATTTGAAAAAGCTTATGGTCAGGCTAGTTCAAACCAGACTGAACCCACAGTTCAGTCTAAGCTGCCCTAGGAGCAAGAATGCTGGGGGAAGTACAGGCACTGAGTCCTATCTCCTGTTTCTGGTTCTACGTACCATTCTGGTCTGCACTTATATTTTTAATATTTAGCCAACTTAGTCTGTGCATTACTATTCACCTGGAGTCCCCTTTCCCCACTCCCCTCCGGGGGAGTGGCTACTTTTTCAGTTGTAACCGCTTGGGAGCCAATGACGACAGGATCTGCGCTGACCCATCTGTGTCCTGCCCTGTCCTGTGTCCTGACCCCCTCCCCCACCTGTCCTGGATGGACGTCCTCGGCCTCACCACTGTGGATGGGCCTCCTCATTCCTGCCTGTCTCATCCAGCGGGATGGACCCCCCATGTGTCCACCCTACTGCATCCTTGCAGACTAGAACTACATCTGCAAATGGACATCCATCAGTCCTGGTGCATCTATAACCTGTCCGTCCATGGGAGTGGATCTCTCCTTCACTGTGGTTCTCCCCGAGGTTTCTCCCTTTTCCCACTGGGTTTTGAGTTTTTCCTTGCCGAGAAGGAGGGTCTAAGGACGGGGGATGCCCTGGATACTACTCATTTTCTTGCTGTTTATTTGACTATTGTTTACTCCAACTGCCTCTGTAAAGTCCTTTGAGATAACCTTGTTGTGATATTGGGCTATACAAATAAAGTTGAATTGAAATTGAATTGAATTCACTGAGTCACTACATTTTAATTTCTAAAATGGAGTTTGACTACTTTAGCAAAATCTTCATAGCTTTTGCAAACTATTGCACATGTTCCAGATAAGCATGAGCTAATTTCCTGTGAATGTAAATGGAAATAGTGTGAGAGATACACCCTGTTAAATTTTTCACTATCAAGCTGTATACAAACCAGTAACAGGCAGGTGTCCACAAGACAGAAGGTCCCAGAGCGCCCGATGCCAGCACTGCAGTGCACAACCACCGGCCCCACGTCTGAACTGAGACAACCCGACTCTCGCACCTTGAACAGGAAGTTAAGGAAGGAGGCAGGAGACTCTGGGACACCAAAGTCAGGCCAGGTGGTGTAGTGAAAATGTAAAATCTCACGAGTCTCTTGTGTCTGTAGGAGGCAAAGGGAAAATAATTAAAGCAATAAGGAAAAGAGCAGAACCTGCATGAGTGGAAGAACAATAGTTGCTCAGTGACAATGTTTGCATGTACATAATATTCTGCTTTTTGTCCTTACACAGAAAAAGTGAATATATCTACTAAGAACTTTACCAGTTCACATGTAGTCATGCTTACTCCACTTAAAAACTTCCACAGTGCAGTGGGAGATGCAATATTTGTTCCTGATATCCAAATCAATTTCATAATATTTAAAAGTGATATTCTCATCCTGAAAAACAAAGAAGAATTATTCTCTTTTGGTCATGTATCTCAAACCCAACCCTGCAAATGTTGCCTAGTTGGTCTGTATGCAAAACAACACACAGAGCTGACTCTTAACAGATGTTAGATTTTCAGATTACTGATCATCTGTGTTCATAGGAAGAGGTGGAAAAGAGTTTGTTTTTGGTTTTTTTACATTGGTGTATGAGAGTATTAGAGGGGCACCAGTAACAGCTTTCACCACACAGTATGTTATTGTGGTGAGATAGAAAAATAAAACTGAACATCAAGTTATACATCATGTTTGCAGTGTATGATAGCAAAAGATGTTTTTGCTAATACACAGTGACAGCAGAGCCAAGTTAAAACACCAAGAAAGAGCAAAGAACAAAGAAAAGGCCAAGACACCAGGAAAGAGGCCATTTGTCACAAGCTATAGTAAACACTAAAGAAGTGCTTTATAAGGCGCTTTCGGACAGATGAGTTCTAAGAACACAGTTCCAAGAACTGTCCACCTCGAATTTCGTTCTAGGAACTACTCTCCCCCAGGGGAACTGTTTCATTTTGCACCCGCACAGGCAGTAAGGGACCATGGTAGGGACCGGTATGATGCAAACGTCTGCGACAGTGACGGCCGAGATGGGAGCCCCGCTGCCCAGCCTGGCTGAACCAATGAAATGTATTACAGTTTTGAAAAATATACAAAATATAAAAATGACAAGTAAATACTCGTACAAATGTATTGAAATCAAATCGAGTGACATTGTGGTGATCTAAGGGAAATATGTTAGTGAGCCAATGGTGGAAATACAGCAGAGACAGGGAGGAAAGTTCACAAGTACAGCCGTTCCAATTACAGAGAGACTTGTGTTCTCAGGAAGTCCGTTCTCTGGGACTGTTCTTACCAAGACCGTACTCTCCGTTCTTGATATTGAGAAACGGCAACAGTTACTTTTAAGAATTGTGGCGCTGCAAAAAGCAGAAATCTGGTAATGGGTGTGGCCTGAGTTCTACCAGTCACCAAACACCTACATCATATGAGTTCCTATGGAACCATCAAAAGACCCTGCCTGGGAGTAGGAGCTAAAATGGTTATAGAAACTGAGGTCTGTGGTTCCAAGTTCCTATGCTGTCCAAATGCGCGAAAGAAGGGCCTAGGTCCTGAAAAGGTTACAGGAACTGCAAAAAGTCCCTACAGTGCAAAAGGACATGCATGTCCAAAGACTGCTGTGAAAACCCAAATACTATCAGCATGACCCACAATTCTACATTTGGAATGAGGTCTAATTTAGACTATCCAGATGAAGTATGCCATTCATTTGTGGAGCACTACTGTGCATGTAAACAGAGTGGGTAAATCTCTTATGTCCATACCTACTCACTACTACTCACAGAAAATAAACATAAAAGAGGAAACCTACAGACAGATTTTCCAACTCCAGTTGACGGACTGTGTAGTAAGATTTGATGTCCTCCGACACAAGGGTAAGCTTGAAACTGGTGTCTTCAAAGATGGCATCTTTCTCCTCTCTGTGTGGCCAGTACTGAGCACATTTAATCTTAAAAAAAAGGATGCATGTTACATACAACAAGAAGACAATGACAATGGACCTGGAGTCTTCACACATTTGTAGTTTATTTCCACTGCTCACCGAGCCTTTCTCGATGACCCTGTTTAGCATCACCACACCACGTGTCCTCTGCTCCCACACCATCTCCCAGAAGTGGCCACATGTATTTGGAAGGGGTCCCTAAAATCATAGATGATGACATGATGTTAGAACAGCAGGCGCTATTCGGAGATCAACTAAATAAAACCACTGCATGTATTTAAATATCTCAGTGTATTGACTCTTCTGCTCTGTACTTACCTGAGTGAGGATGTAGTTCCTCTGCGCCTCCTCGACTGTTAATAAGCTGGCGTTAATGTAGTCATTCGTACCCAGCTGCAGATGTATTCTGCTGTGATCAACTAAAAACATAAAATATTTAAAGTCTGCTCACATGTTTCCGATGTTTCACAAACCCCTGGGATTTTAAAGCTTATTCTCACACCTACACAACTTCTGAGAATATATGGTGGCCGTCGTGGAACAAAAACACCAGTGTTTATATATAGCTTAAAAAGACAATGTCAGCTTTTTGACATCGTGTGAAAGAACGCTTCAGTTAAAGAGTAAATATCTGACTGAAACTAACAAGTTTCAGTTATATATCTTCACATCATCTACAGAATGAATACACATACATCATACTTAACAGCATGAACGGTAACTGACAGACACATGTTCTGTTTCATTTGCATAAGCTATTCAGTGTGAAAAAGAGGAAACCACATACTCGGACTGTTGGACTGTGACATTACGGGAAAACACTTTAGAGAAAAATAATGTAAACACCAGATACTTTTCTTACTTTATAAAACACATCAGCAACACAGTGACATGAAAAAAAAACACAGAGGATAACTTATCAGTATTTACAAAATCAGCAAAAATGTGTAATTATTAAAGTTACTGATCACGCTTCGTAGACTTAGAAGCAACAGTTAACAAGTAAAAACACTGGAAATTAATAATATAAAGCACAGTATTATTTATTTAGCCATATTTAAAGACAAAATGGAAGCTGAAGCCAGGTACAAAATGCAGCTTTTACAAATTAAACAAAATGAAACTGCTATGTTTGTGTAATATTGAACAGAGCAGTTGTTTTATTTCAGTCTGTCACTGGTAGCTGATGTTTGACTGTACACAGGAGATTAAAGAGCTTTAGCCTCTTTTACCTGTGACCTAACAATGCATGTGGAGACTGAATTTAAGAAATATTCGACACACTTACATGGGCTGACATCTCTGTAACGGTTCCTAGTCTTGTTTTCAGGTAATTTGGCGACCTTACATGGGAGTTCACATGACTGCTGGCGAATGTCCTGTGACACATGAAGAAAAAAGAACACACACAACATTATATTTGAGATTTTGCTTATGAAACATAGGCCTGATGCTGTAAGCTGTACATGTGTGGCTGGGTGATGTGTTCTTATAGTATTTTAATTTATTTGATATCCGTTTTTTTTATTGATGAGTGATTTTCAGCACCTGACACATACCTAAATTTCCTTTGTGATTAATAACATACTATCTTACCTTATCTTAAACATGTTATCATGATAAAAATGGTCTCATCTGTCAATGTCAATATACCATGATAAATGTCACATCACTATATCTATACAGCTTAAAGTCTGATGAAAGCTCAAGACGTGAGTTAGTTACTTGTGGTTTTACACACAACAGGAAAACAAACGATGGAGAAGATGCAAAACTCAATGAAAACGACATAAAAGACTCAACAAGACAAAAAGAGTAAAAGACACAACACAGACAAAAACATGTATCAGATGCAACAAAATGAAAATGACAGAAAACACAGGAGATGGAAATAATGTGCAGAAGACACTACAAAACAAAACACATCTTGGATTTTGTGATGCAGTGGTTATTTTGAGTGGGTTTCACCTCACTGTATTCAACAATGAAACGCTTTATTGTGTTTTGCTTGACAACATATATAAATTAAACCTTAATATTTAGATTTAGCACGATATAAAATAACATCAGGATAAATACTATAATTTTATTGTCCAGCCCTAGGTGGCAGCATCTAAAAGGAGGATGATCTTTTGTATTTAACTCAGGACACAACCTCAGAACAGATGTAAAGTTGTGATGCTGTGGGTAATGATATGACAGTAACATGTGTTTGATGACTGTATCAGAGTCCACATAGATCTGTGTAAAAACAGAGTAATATCAGCGGGGATTCACCCACAGCTATAATAACAGGGTTTTTCATCTTAATAAACGCTGAAATCACGTGAACGCACCTGCCACGACAGTAACACGGACAGTACATGAACACTACATGTTATATCCTGTTCCAGTCCCACGGTCACAGTTCAGTGATGGGATGTGAAGCCTGAAGAACCCAGACAGACACATCAATCATCTGACTGGTCCGAGCAGGCAGGACAATAAACTATATAGTATTGGAGCCATGTTGAGTGGTTCCCCCTGTAAATATGACACATTCAACTTCAGTCACTTCCACCTTGATTCAGTCGTACCTGATAGATGGCGGTCCAACTGCCGTTTTCATCGATTTCCCGAAACTCGGCTTCCATTGCAGACAGTCCGGCTGCCACTCCTTCCTCTTCTTCGTGTCCCCTCGGTGTGAAGGACAGCAGCCAGCCGATGATTCAACACTTTGTGCTGTGAGTGTTCCCAGTTGCTGGCTCCTGTTCCGCCACTATTCGGTAATTCTCAGCAGGGCTGCATAGATCACCGTGTTACCCCTCGGCCTGCTCTTAACGGAAACACGCCGCAAGCTCCTCCTACAAGATATAGCCGCTGTTCTTGTGTGGCTGCAAAAGAACAGAATGTGTTTTTTAAGTGGTATTACTAATCCTCTTTGGACCCGGAGCCTGGTTTCAAGTCCCGGTCGGACCTGGATGTGTAACTTTGTGTGAGAGTCACTTTACCATTGCTACGGCGGCTGTGGACACAGAGCGGCGAGGACGCGCGGAAGGCATCTTGTTGAAACGAAACGCGTGCGGTGCCGGTAGCGCGCACGTACAAGTCACGTAATGGTCTATTTACGTCCAATCTGTGGAGACTGCTGCTGCTGTTATGACCTGCTGCAGTTAGTCAACGAAATTTTCGAGCTGATTAAAACACGTAACGGGGATATTATGGCATTATTTTGAGGTTTCAGATATATGTGTCCTCCAGGAGGCCGCGTAGAGTGCCATCAAACAGAGGTCATGATGGATTAGATGTAGTTCAGTGGCTTTCTCCATACAGTGTGACTGACAGCAAGAACTGGGACAAGGGACTTTGGTGCTAATAACGTTAGCAACTTAGCTAGACGTTTTGAATCAGCTTTACCACAGTGACAGGTACATGTAAATTATTGGCAAGTGGTTTTGTGTCTGTCGCTTCATGTGTTGTCTTCCTCTGGCCGTCGGCTCACTCTGTACAGCTGTATTTTTCTCAGTAGTTGCCTAGCGTTGGCGTTAGCCACCAGTTGTCGCTGGCTGCTAGCTAATGTGTAGCTATAGTTATTGCCTCCCAGTGGTGGAAAAAGTATTCAAATCTTTTAACGGTAAGTTGCAATAGCTGTGTTATAATGCCAAGAGGCTTGAGTAAAAGTAAAAGGCATGCTCTCAAAGTTATATTTAAGTCGTACAAATGAATGAGCCGGTATACATAACAATGCATCCCTATTTAAGTGATTAATTTCAACAGGATCACTATTAAATAATTAATATAAATGTAAAAGCTGTTTATGTATAGACTGTTTCGTACATTTCATACTAAATCAGCTTTATGGATTTATTTAGTTTGCATGTAACATCTTCAGACAAATAAAAACAAATCAGGTATGGTGAAGCAAAAACAATGAGATACCACTAGAAGTTACAAAAGTTAACTTCCTCAGATAGGTACTGAACCACAATAACTGAATATAGGCTGATACTTTATATTATTGCATTACTATATATATTTTATATGCTTTCTGAATTATAACACAAGTCTACATGTCAGGGGTTTTAACTAATTCTGGTCTCTAATGTCACTAAATATGAATGTATAGTACGTGCTTTATGTGTTTTTTATGTTTAGGATGACTGTGTTTGCTGTGTGAAGATGTTTATATATTGCAGTTCAATCTCTGTTTTTCTCCATGTCCTTTTATGCATCTATTAGATTCTTTGAGTAGTTTGAGGTCCTTGGGAAATTCACAAGGCAGCATGGCTCCCAAAGACATCATGACCAACTCCCATGCCAAATCCATCCTCAATGCGATGAATTCACTTCGTAAGAGCAACACACTCTGCGACATCACTCTGAGGGTGGAGAACACTGACTTTCCAGCACATCGGATTGTGTTGGCTGCCTGCAGTGATTACTTTTGTGCCATGTTCACCAGTGAGGTAGTTCTGAAATTCTAACTATTTTTAGTAATCACATTTTCCAAAAATGTGAAAAACGGACATTGAATCAATTCATTATGTCTCACTGATAACCTTACACTATATAATAGGGAAAGGTTCACCCAGCCACATCTGAATAGGCTGTTTTTTTTCTAACTCAGAGTAAACATTACTTCATCACTTAAGTTGAGCCAATAATGAGCACAAACACTTGGATTATGCTTAATGCTTCTAAATAATCCCTTAATGACATGTTTCTCGTCATTACACCTGATCATCTGTTAATGTTTCTTTGTAGCTTGCAGAGAAGGGGAAGTCTTTTGTTGACATTCAGGGGCTAACAGCAGCGACTATGGAGATCCTGTTGGACTTTGTCTACACAGAAACCGTGTTAGTTACAGTGGAGAATGTACAAGAACTGCTTCCTGCTGCGTGTCTGCTGCAGCTCAAAGGTAGGTTTAGGTGTGTCTGATATAAAAAGTGTGTGCATAAGGCAGATGATAAGAGTATTTAGGCATTGGCATATCATGACTTTTACAATGATTTGATTGCATCATTAAGACATAAATTGTACAGCTCAAGTTGCAGGGCCAGTCATTATTCACACTTTTACATTATGCTCTGTTTTTTTTTTTATGTTTACATTCTCAGGTGGACCTTACAGATACTGGTAGACAAGATGCAGCTGTTTATATTATAGCCTGTCGGAAGCACTATGTAAATAAATGGGAGCTCAGATTTACCAGACTCTTCTTGTGTTAATGATGCCATTGATTTAGGATGCAGTACAATGGGAATCATTCATAGGTGAATTTTAATTGAACTAAAAGGCCAGTGATGATTGACCTGTTACTGAAATTGAATGATACATGTGTCTACAAATGTGTCTCTATTTGCCTCAGGGGTGAAAAGAGCATGCTGCGACTTTTTGGAGAGTCAGCTTGATCCCTCAAACTGTCTGGGCATTCGAGACTTCGCTGAAACTCACAACTGTCTCGACCTGATGCAGGCAGCTGAGCTCTTCTCCCAGAAGCATTTCTCCGAGGTGGTTCA
This sequence comes from Sphaeramia orbicularis, assembly GCF_902148855.1. Classification (NCBI taxonomy): domain Eukaryota; kingdom Metazoa; phylum Chordata; class Actinopteri; order Kurtiformes; family Apogonidae; genus Sphaeramia; species Sphaeramia orbicularis. Next base: position 24,544,590 of record NC_043963.1, read on the forward strand.
ACACGAAGAGTTCATGCTGCTCAGCCAAACAGAAGTTGAAAAGCTCATTAAATGTGATGAAATCCAGGTAGGAAAACCGGATGTCTTTACATCTTTGTAGCATTATTGTCAAGAGTGTGATCTGTTGAATATGATGGGTGACACATACCTTTCTGTAATTGTAACTGACATCGACATACACGCAGCAGCTGTAATTGTCAGAGTTGGTTCTAGGATACCTGAGAAATTACTTGAGTATAATTGTAAGGTGTGAATTATGTTTAACTTTCACAGCTTTCATATTTTCTTTCAAACTCCTGTGTAGATGAAGAGAAAAACAAGTACCAACTTGCTGTAATATCAGTTAGAGGCCCCCAACCCCCCCGCAGTGCTGCTTACTCCTGTGGATAGGGCTGACAATGAAATTGCAGAGAAGAAAACCTGATTTAAGTTGGCCTTTGTGCTCAGGAAATTCCTGTTTCCAACCACATGTCTTGCTTTGTGAAAACACAGTCATTATCACATGATGATTTATAGATCATCAATTCGCTTAGTGGGTTCTTCCTGTCATTTTTGTTGTTTTTAAAATAAAACTAGACTATACATGTAAATCACAGTCACACGTAATTTTCCCTGAGTAGAAGTATTCTCTTGGATTTTTGAGGAACATGTGCAAGGATTTCTTGCTTGAATTACTTCCTGCAGAGTGCACCTTTCAACATTTTTTTTTTTTTTTTTTTTTTTTTTTACAATTGCCAAATGATTTCAAGTGGAAGCAGTTATAAATGGGGAATTGAAAAACTTAAAGACCTGGTTTGATTTGAATAAATTATCATTAAATGTAGCAAAGACTAAAGTTATGTTATTTGGCAAAGGCACAGCGAACACAAAGGTGAGAATAGAATTAGATGGGATTGAAATTGAAAGGGTACATGAAAATACATTTCTGGGGGTTATAGTAGATGACAGGCTGAACTGGAAATCACATATTAAACATGTACAGTCCAAAGTTTCCAAAAATATTGCAATCATATACAAGGCAAAGCAATTATTGGATTAAAGTTCTCTTCGCACTCTTTACTGTTCACTGGTCTTGCCATATTTACATTACTGTGTTGAGGTTTGGGAAAACACTTATAAAACGTCATTACAATCACTTACAATCCTGCAGAAAAGAGCAATAAGGACTGTTCACAAGGCTCAGTGCTTGGAACATACAAATCCACTTTTTAGGCAATCAAAACTACTGAAACTCACGGACATCGTATCTTACCAAACAGCAATAATTATGTACAAGGCAAAAAACAAACAATTACCCAAAAATATCAAAAAATTTTTTAGAAATCGGGAGGGAGGTTATCATTTAAGAGGGGAACATAACTTCAAAATCAAAAACAGGGCAACAACCTTAAAAAGCTTTTATTTATCAATTTCTGGTGTTAAGCTATGGAACAATCTAAGTGAGGAACTCAAGCAAAGTCCAAATATTATCCAGTTTAAGAAAATGTACAAAAATATTTTGTTTAGCAGTTATAATTGATAATTATCATTACTGACTATTTTCCTTTACTTATTGATATGGCATAGGGATTAGAGGCAGAGAAGCCTGTGTGAATGTGTATGTATATGTAGGGAACAGTGTATATATGAATTTGTACATGTATATGTAAGTGTATGCGCATGGGTATGTAATGTGCATATATGCATATATGTGTATGTATGTGTATGTAGGTGTATGTGTATATGATATATGTGGATGTGTATATGTATGCATGTGTGCATGTATGTATGTATGTATACAGGGTGGGGAAGCAAAATTTACAATATTTTGAGGCAGGGATTGAAAGACAGTGTATGACCAATTAGTTTATTGAAAGTCATGAGAATTTATTTGTCACAAGAAAATTTACATAATAGAAAATGTTTTTATTCTATGTGTCCTCCTTTCTCAATAACTGCCTTCACACGCTTCCTGTAACTTGCGCAAGTGTTGCGCAAGTGTTCCTCAAGTATTCGGGTGACAATTTCTCCCATTCTTCTTTAATAGTATCTTCCAGACTTTCTCGTAATAGTTTTGCTCATAGTCATTCTCTTCTTTACATTATAAACAGTCTTTATGGACACTCCAACTATTTTTGAAATCTCCTTTGGTGTGACGAGGGCATTCAGCAAATCACACACTCTTTGACGTTTGCTTTCCTGATTACTCATATGGGCAAAAGTTTCTGAAAAGGTATGGATAATAGTGTTAGGTATGATTATGACATCAATATATGTTTGGTTTCAAAACAATTGACATAGTGCCTGCTGAGAAAAAACAACTAAATGTCCATTGTAAATTTTGCTTCCCCACCCTGTATGTATATATGTATATGTGTATGTATGTGTGTGTATATGTGTGTATATATATATATATGTATATAGATGGAAAGATGTGTAAGTATATGGGTGTATGTATATATATGTGTGTGTGTGTGTGTGTGTGTATATGTATATATAGATGTACATATTGTTGGTTTAGACAAAGGGGTGAGAGCTAATAAGCTATGCTTCTCACTCCTTTTCGAATATGACTTTTTTTTCTTTCTTTTCTTTTTGCATGTGTCATTATTTTATGCTTCCTTGAATTTTCATTTCTATATTATGTTGTGCAAAGAAGTCAAACAGTAGTAATCAGGAAGCTTGTATCATATTCATGTTCGAAATAATTTTTTTTTTTAATTCTCTCATTAATTGTATATCACGATAAAAAGATAAGCAACAGTCGTTGCAGGTATTTTCCAGAAATGAACAGCTTACTTGCATTTGTCACTAAACCAGGATTTTCCCTCAGTTTCTGTTGTGCTTTCAGTTGTCAATGTCATAGGTTTAGGGGAGTTTTCTATAATGTCATAGGAACAAGTGTATATGTGACATAACAACATTGAGTTTTGTCACATTATGATAAAAAAAAAAAGAAAAAAATCATAGAAATTATACTGATGAAAGGAATAATCTTTAAATAAATAGACAAAAATGTAAAAGAAAATTCACAGGCTTAAGGCTAAGAGATTTACATAAATGAAAAGAGCGAAGTAGTTAACAGTTAAAGAGAATGGTAATAAAATGTGTATTTTTAATATACATGTATATATAAACTGAAGGGTGACTGCAAACATTTACACTTAAAAACTATTAAAAAAAAAAAAAAAAAAAAAAAGCAGAGCATTTGCACATAATATTTGGACTGTTTATTATAACAATAATTATAGATATTTACATTACACTCTGATTCTAGCAAGACAAATGGTTATACAAAAATATGTGACATCCTGAAGTGATTTATTTGTGTTTCATAGAACAGGAGTAATCAGTAATCAAGTGATCTGAACTGCGTTTTAGTACAACCATAAATAACTGGAAAACTTAGTAGTTCTTTCTTTCTTTTTAGTTTGGCTTTGGCGTTGTGAAAAAAAAACAACTTGTTGCTCCAAAGTGTTCTAGAGTTGGGAAATTCTTATAAAGGCTAATTGATTTACTGTTGTTTTATGTAAATATATTTGTTGTCTGTCTGTAGGTGGACTCAGAGGAGCCTGTATTTGAGGCAGTGTTAAACTGGGTCAAACACAACCGAAAAGAGAGAGAGCCCTATTTGCCAGACATGCTTGAGTTTGTTCGACTGCCGCTCCTGACCCCACGCTACATTACAGATGTCATTGATGCTGAGGTGAGCCGAGCGACATGCAGCCGTTCACTGTGTAATCCCACTCAAAGCCTTCCAATGGAGCGTTGCATGTCAGAGTATTTGTCACATAATTAAGCAGGTTTTGACATGTTTTAGCCCCTCATTCGGTGCAGTCTGCCGTGTCGAGACCTTGTTGATGAGGCCAAGAAATTCCACCTAAGACCAGAGCTGAGGAGTGAGATGCAAGGCCCACGCACACAAGCCAGATTAGGTAGGAATCCTGTTCTTGACAGTAATTTAGCTATATACACTACTCCCACATCCCTTGTGATCTACATTGTTACTTCTTTCAGGTGCCAAAGAAGTTCTGTTGGTTATTGGTGGGTTTGGCAGCCAGCAATCACCAATAGACATAGTTGAGAAATATGATCCGAAAACTCAAGAATGGAGCTTCCTTCCTGTAAGCGCTTTATTAATTAAAAGTTTTATTAATTAAAAGCTACCTTTGTTTTACATTTGACATAAACAGATTAGACTAAACCAGCCTGGACTTTTACAGAACATTGCACGGAAAAGGCGTTACGTAGCCACAGTGTCTCTCCATGATCGAGTTTACGTGATCGGAGGCTACGACGGGCGGTCAAGGCTCAGCTCTGTGGAGTGTCTGGACTACACTGCGGATGAGGATGGTGTTTGGTACACTGTTGCCACCATGAATGTACGACGAGGACTTGCGGGGGCCACAACACTCGGAGGTGAGGAGGGTCTTTTTGTATGAATCAAGTCATACTCACTCGCAGGGGATTAAAGCCCCCTCTCTTAGAAAAATAAACATTTGCCATAAACTAGCAGTTCAGATTTGTTTTCTTTAGGGCCGCTACTGGTTATGAGGGATCAAGGAAACTGATAACAAATATAGAGGAAACTGACAACAGATATAGAGTATCAAGCAAAAGTCTTGCACCACCATTAGGTTTGTTGTTTTAAGGTTATAACCATATGGAACCACTTTGAAAACTGTCTTCCACAGACCAAGTATCTCATGTAACCTCTCCTTACACTTAACACATCATTAACTCATTTGGTCAGACAGTATGGTAGCCCCCTGCCCTCCGCCTCCAGTTCTCAGGTGCCCCCTGACCATCTGGGCCAGAGATGCAATCCCCTGCCTTCCAGCTCTCAGGTTGCCCTTGATTGTCCGGGTCAGAGCAGGAGTACCCCTCTTTCCGTCTCTCAGGGTGCCCCTGACCGTTCAGGCTAGAGCAGGTCCCCCCTGCCCTCCGGCTCTCAGGTTGCCCCTGACCATCCGGGCCAGAGATGTAGTCCCCTGCCCCCAGTCTCTCAAGTTGCCCCTGACTGTCTGGGTGAGAGCAGGAGGCCCCTGCACCCCCCTTCAGACCCTCAGGTTGCCCCTGACCGTCCGGGCAAGAGCAGGGGGGACCTGCCTTCCAGCTCTCAGGTGGACCCTCATATTTTTTGGCTGCTTTTTCTCATGTAAAAATAGTTTAACTAAATAATGACTTTTGCCTCTAGAGGCCATTTATTTGAGATATATTTGTGTTTTTAATGCTTTGCACATCTATCTTGTTCATTACAACCCTGCAAACAACAAAGCTAAAGGTAGTACTGTGAGTTTCACACAGCCATGTACATTTACAAATCGTGTCAAATGTAAGAATAACACAAACTCCAGCACAAATCCTGAAATGCCTTCAAGCACAATAAGCACTTTAGCATTCCTCATAAAGTTAACTGAATATTTTAATAAATAAATCAAAATTGTTCCTCAAATTTTCAGAAAATAAAATAAAACTGAAATGTGTACTGAAATTTGAGTCTTAATTAGTGTTCCCACTTCAGCAGCATCAGATTGTGGCACAGAAAGCTCAGAGTGGTGACTACAGAGCTGCATCATTTTTTGTACCTTATTGTACTTTATCAGACATTGGATAAAATAAAAGGATACAGAAGATCATTAAAGGTCAGATTCCAGTGATGAATAAGAACAGCAAACAGTCAAAACCTAGAGTGAAAACCTGATTTATGTTTCAACAGATATGATCTATGTAGCTGGTGGCTTTGACGGCAGCCGGCGTCACACTAGCATGGAGCGATACGATCCAAACATTGACCAGTGGAGCATGCTGGGAGACATGCAGACTGCTAGAGAAGGAGCTGGTCTGGTGGTGGCCAGTGGGCTTATTTACTGTCTAGGTATGGAATTCAAATGTTACACCTCAGTCTGTGTGAACTTTGCAGTGTTGTCTTATATTGAATCATTTCCTCACAGGAGGATATGATGGATTAAATATACTGAACTCAGTGGAGCGGTATGACCCACACACAGGACACTGGACCAGTGTTACACCCATGGCCACCAAGCGATCAGGTATGTGAAGACATACAGAAAGCAGCATCATTTTACGGTAAACTGTGTGAAAATATTTACCTGAAATGGAGCAACTGTAACACAACAATTTCCCATGGGATTACTCAACTATTGTGATCCTGATTCTGATCATTGTGATTTCAGGGGCTGGTGTGGCTTTACTCAATGACCACATTTATGTCGTTGGAGGTTTTGATGGAGTATCACACCTCGACTCTGTTGAGGTCTACAACATCAGAACAGACTATTGGACCACTGTAGCCAGTATGACAACGCCGCGCTGTTACGTAGGGGCAACTGTTCTTCGAGGACGTCTCTACGCAATTGCCGGGTAAGGAAGTCCTCATGTTGTCTTTTCATATGTGTAGTGTTGGTTGGACATTAGATAGAGGTGAGTGATGGTGACCAATCTTGCAGAGGCTCACATTTGATCTTATCCAACTCTTGTTTTCAAACCTTATAACAGACTTTTCAGTAACATGGATCCATGCTGATAAGCATTCAACAGAGGTGTACAGTCTCATAACAGCTCTGCTAATTGGACATCTTTAGTAAAATGACATGTATATAAGCAGCTCAAGTGGCAGCAGTTGGGTGGACAAAGATTAGCTGTAAAATTATTCAAACTGAAAAACTAAATCATGGCAGTAGAATACATATAAAAGTCACACCTTTGTCATGTTACTGTCCCACTAGCACAAGCACACAAACACACACATCCAACAGCCTAAAAAAACATCAAACCAAGAGAGCAAACAAATAAATAATGGGCAGAATTTCACAATAACAGAAATAAGCTGATCAGGCTCAGTCAGCTCCAGTACAGGTTACTACTGGTCACTCAGTTCTAAAATAAGTACTAAGGGGAGAACGCCACTTTACAAACTCATCTGAAACGCATTGATTCTTTCCAGAGATAGTAAATCTGAAACATTTGCTACACATGTCAAAATGATCATTAACACTGGTCAACAAAGAGTTTACTATTGGGAGAAAAATACATGATTTTACCCGACGTGGCAGGTACACTAATTCCAAATCTGAAATCTGATTTACTCCATCATGTCAGGATTTACAGTCCTTCACGAACCAGTATATATCCATTAGCATCATATAATATCGGTGTTTTAGATTTATGAAGTCTAACCGATCGCAATTCAGATCATTTTCAATACCTAAATGAAAAGTTTGGTTCAATCCAAAGTGATGCTAATCTGAAAGCTGTAACTTTCATTAGACTCCAGATTGGAGTCTAACTCGTCAAAGATCAGATCTGTTTAATTAAAAGCTTGGGATTGATTTAAGATCTTTATTTCCACTCAGTCAGTGTCATGTAAGTTATGAGCATGATTTACAATTTAATTTTATTTCTATTTCCAAAATGGAAACCAGGTGCCAAGAGGCTTCAACCCAAACATGACGGTGACTACTGTTGGTTCCTCCAGCAGGAAACTGTCACAGTCCACAAGAACAAGAACAAGCAGATGGGCTTTATTCTTCATTCAGCTTGATGTTCTTATCTATTAGTAAATTTGACCAGTTTTGCACATATTATCTTCAGATTAGGAATAAATAATACAAAAAAGTTGGAAAATTACAGATGTTTTCTTCCAGTAGCAGATGAAAATTTTTTGGTGTTGTACAGTGTAAACTTGGTATTTTTCATGATTACCAAGCAAACAGGCTCGACCTGCAATTGTAAAACACTACATTACCCACAATATTGCAATCTGACCTTTAACCGAATCGTGTTGCCCCATTTAATACCAAGGAAATGAATTGTACTTGGAAATACTGGTATCATTAATAACACATAAGAGTGTGTTTTAATGGTGTAAGTGTGTATATTATATCATAAATGAAAGGCTGAAACTCAAATGATGGATCAGGATTATTCTTAAAAATGCTGTTATTTGATCTTATGCCTGCACATAGTCAGCACTGACATATTACTAAAAAGTTTCATATTTTAACATCTTAAATCCTCTTTATCATCGCTTCTTTCTAGATACGATGGGAACTCTCTCCTCAGCAGTATTGAATGTTACGACCCTGTCATTGACACCTGGGAGGTCGTCACGTCGATGGCGACACAGCGGTGCGATGCCGGCGTCTGTGTTCTACGAGAAAAGTGATCCTTTCTGCGACACAGAAGAGGACAGGCAGCTAGACTTTGATACAAATGCCACTAAACCAGAGCCACAAAGGGAGACGTTTGTTTGCTGGTATGCAAATGGGTACTCTTGAGGTAAAAAAAATTTTAAAAACTCTTTGACTGCAGCAGAGTGAGCTGCCTCCTCTCCTGGATGGTTAAGTCATCACCACTCAGACTGTGCTACAGAGATTCAGCTTCACCGTGGTAAGAAAAAAAGCATCACCACTTGCATGACTCTCTTCAGTGGTACATGTTGCTGTCATTACCTGTGAGATTATTTTTTCAGTTTGTCTTCAAAGTGCAATATATTTCTACTTATCAAAAGAAAACAGAGAAAATGGAGCAGATGTAGTCTCCAGTTGCTGCTATATGCCTTATAACTTTGGCCTACATCAACAGTGAACATTCATGTTGCCTCCCATTTGACTTTGATGATAGTTACGTCGCTTATTATCGGGTTTACTCATTTGGCATTTGCAAGTCATAAATGGGTCAATACTTCCCCCTTTTTGTATCCTTCCTATAACCAGTGCATTTAGAATCAAATCACTTTATTATTAAAGAAAGTTTAATACTTATTGTTGCGCTCAGAATATATATTTAGAGATTAATATTGTTTTAGAAAATGACTGAATAAACTGTTTTTTATTTTTTCCATCTAATGGCAAAATCAAAAAACCACAAAGTAATAAGTATGAGGTGCATGTGATCTGTTGTTTTTCCTCAGCTTATGAATTCAGACATGTCATCACTGTCGCCTGGGAAGTAAATAAACTATAAGAACTGACATGTGGTATCTGTGGTGCATCATCTCAGTCTGTGTAAGGGGAGCAGGGAGTCAAAGCGCTGCAGACCTGTTTCATACGGTGGCATCTGAGTCGGCAGCGTCTGACTCATCCTGCAAGACAACAGGTGTTCCAAAAAAGTAAATGTGAGGAATCATGAAGCCACTCACCACATTTCACCAGTAAATGTGTCTCTGTACAACCTCATGTGTCCATTTTAACAGAGAAACAGTGAAAAATAAATAACAAGCTACTGGAAGAACACAGAATGCTGCGGGGTAGTTTTCTTTTTGAGTCTCCGAGTACTGCAGAAATATCAAGGAGTTGATGGTAAATCTTATGCAGGTGATGCTCCTATTAAAAATGTATTTTTTATTTTGCTGCTGTAAGATCTTTCAGTAGTTTCTCCTGCAGGTCTTTGACTTTTGACAAAGTAAAGCAGTGTCTTCAACGCTGAACTGGGCAATCACAGATGCTTGTTAACTGTTTCCAAAGAAAGAGCTGATGAAATAAGTTAATGCATAGCACTGTAAAAGGAGAGATGGGTTAAACTTTTCACAAATTATAGAATACAGAGTTTTCCCTGCCATTTTATAACTTAAGTGCACTGAGTGATTTTATGGCCGTGAAACTGCTGGTAATTAGCAAGATATATAAATGCATATATTAGTGAAAATAACATTTTTAAAAGTTGTGGTTTTATCAATTTTTCTTACAACTGGAATTCATGTTGCCTTCCTCAGTGACCAGGCTTGCTGTACGTTTCTTATTTCTAAAAATGATACTGAAATAACAACAACGAAGCCATCACAGCATCTAAGCTTTCCACAAACCTTAGGAAAATGCTGGAATAACGTTCTGCAGCATTGGTTTACAAGCAAAATACATCCAGAATACAAGTAGTGAAACTTTGACTTTTTAACGTTTTATCACTAATAAAGATAAATTAGGTCAGAAATGCTGGTTGGCTGTAGTTTCCAACATACAGTCTTGGGCCATAATGTGAAATTTTGAGAATTCATGAGAAAATGAGTTTTACTTTAAAGGAATGTCTCAGAGCTACTAGATCTACCTCAAAACACTGTCACATTACAATACGTCACTTTACAGGTTCTCTCTAGTGGAAGATTTAGAAATCTGATGTATAAATGTACATTTTTTTTAAAAAAATTTACATAAATAAATAAATAAATATATATATATATATATATATATATATATATATGTATAATAACACCTGCCCCTCGCACATATTTTGCCCATTATAAATAAATGGAAAGATTTTAAAAATTCATTAAAAAATTTGAACTTTGACCTACTGTTTCCAAAATGTAATGACATCTATTCTGGGTCACTGGCAATCTATAATTCAATTTGGTATGAATTGAACCAATAGTTTTGCCACTACATGTGAAATTTCACCCATTATAAGGAAAATGGGGAGAAAAAAAAAAGATTTCAAAAATTCATTAAAAAAATTTTACTTTGACCTACTGTTCCCAAAATGTAATGACATCTATTATGGGTCACTGGAATTCTATAAACCAAATTTGCTATGAATTCCCCCAAAAGTTTTGCTGCCACAAACGTTTGTAATTTCCCCCATTATAAGTAAATGGGGGGAAAAAAAGATTTTAAAAATTCATTAAAAAAATTGTAACTTTGACTTATTTTTCCCAAAATGTAATGAGATCTATTCTGGGTCACTGGCAATCTATATAAACCAAATTGGTATGAATTCAACCAATAGATTTGCTGCTAGAGTGTAAACAAACAAACCAAAGCAAAAACAATACGCCTTACCTCCCCTTTGGGGGGCGGGGTAATAAAAATGTTAGAACAGTGCAATAGGAGTTTCGCTACCATAGTCTCAAAACATTATTGAAAGCAGGAAGCTAATACACAGTCCGAACAAAAACAAATGTCCTCACCTGCATTGAAGTCAATAAAAAGTTCAGATCCTTCTGCTGGATAATTACTGTAGTGATTCATGTTTCAGCTGCAACATGTTCCTTAAATGATGCACTGAGTCGCTTCCTGTTTCTTAAGTAACTACCAGTTTGACACAAAGCTGATTAGACTGTGTTTCAGTGTGGTCTGATGAGTTCACATTGACCCTGTTCCTGAGTGATGGGCGCATCAAGGTGAGAAGAGAGGAGGATGAAGAGATTACCCATCATGCCTCATGTCTGAAGTACAATCCTCTGGAGGTAGTGCTATGATCTGGGGTTGTTTCAGTTGGTCAGGTCTAGGTTCAGCAACACAATGTTTCCAAAAAATGATGGAAAATAACATGGTGTATAAACTTACTGAAACCACAGTGCATGCCGTAATCAAGTTGTCAGACCAAATTTTAGAGTGTGGGACTTTTCTTTGGCCCGGCTGTTTACATTAACTGGAGAATATGTGTTTTATTATGTTTATTAATTGTAGTTGTACTCTGGTAAAGGCTTGGAATAGACGGCAGGATTTGTGAAATTACAAATACTTACTTGGAAAAATATGGTGACAATGTCCCATTACAGTAAGTGTCAACAATATTGCAATTTCAATGAGTCTTCATGCTTGGTACTTCTTTTGTAATGTGTTATGTACATCTCAGACAGAAACCAGCCTAAAAATACAAAACAATGTGATCTTCATTTTGCATGTTTTACACATCTCTCTGCTCTGTGTTACTAAATCCTAAATTGTGTTAATATTTTCTCCATTTCACTATAGATTCCCCTATCTCCAGACTTGTAAATTACATCTATTTATGCCTATATGTAATTGTACAGGCTATTTTAATTACAGTTGGTATAGGTTTGTGATTGGATGAATGAACTGTGCAGACATTTATAATCTGGTGTTAGTTTTCTATTTCCGCTGCCTGGAAGAATCTTTAGATGGAGCTGGTGTCTTTGAACACATTCAAAGTCCTTTTAAATTAATGGGAAAAGGATCATTCTGGATGTAGATCTTTTTATAACTGGTTGAATTGGGTTTAGGAACATTGTTGTATATTTTAGTACTGAGTTTTATTCTGTGTTTTCGGTACATTTCTAGCGTGGATCTATGGCTGAAATTTCTATTTTCTGTAACTTCTGCTGCTGCTGTCTTGTCCAGGACTAACTTGCAAAAGAGATTTTGAATCACAATGAGTCAAATCAGGTGTTAAGTGTCAAAGTGTGATGTGGGACCCTTTCAGGAGAGCTGGAAACAGGAGTGAAGTTTGTATAAAGATGTTATAGATCAGGGGTCTCAAACATGCGGCCCGGGGGCCAAATGCAGCCCGCCAAAGGTTTCAATCTGGCCCGTAGGATGAATTTGCAAAGAGCAAAAATTCCACAGTCAAGGCTGTGGAACTCATTTTAGTTCAGGTTCCATATTCAGAAGCAATATGATCTACAGTAAAATACTAACAGCAGAATAACCTACAAAAAAATAATGACTCCTTATTTTCTTCTTGATTTGATGTGAAAAAAATTACATTGTCTATAAATAATGACAACTTCAAATGTTTGTCTTTGTTTTATCACAAAAAATAACATTAAATTATGAAAATATCTACATTTACAAACTATCCTGTAAAAATAAAATGTGAAAAACCTGAACAAATATGAACAACCTTAAATGTCTAAAGAAAATTAAGCACAATTTTAACAATTTTCTGCCTGTTGCTAAGTATTTAGTGTCTTTGTAGTTCGGTTCCATAATGCACATGTAGAAATGATAAGTTGAGGAATAATATTGTTAAAATTGCATTTATTTTTCTTAATAAATTTCAGTTTTTTCAGATTATTCACATCTTTTTTGTCTGAATAGTTTATAAAAGTAAGTATTTTCAGAATTTAACCCTTTCATGCTATTATTATGTGAACCTTAGTCAAGATTTTTTTTCCTGAGTATTTTTATTCTTCTTGAGGCATGAAAAAAAAACAATGTGATGGAATTTTTTTTAATGAACCTGTTTTTCATGGAGTTACAAAAATGCCCACTCAGCTGGACACTATGTGTTTAATTTTTTGAAGCAAAGAAACATGTATTTAAAATGCAATATCAGAAAGTGATAAACTGTGTGAAAACTATGAAATAAGACCATTTTTAATGCTGATGTTTTCTCACATATTAACATACTCTAATACTAGTTATTACTCACTTCATGGAGATGATATGAAAAAAAAAGCATTTTGTGTAAGAAAACTGTCAATTACAGTCTAATAACAATTAGCAATTGATTTACACTCTAACATGTTACTGCAGATCAGGTTTATTAGGAACAGCAAAGTTACTGTAATGGTATGAATGTCAGTTTAATGGATGGTGCTTAAGTGTCCACTGTGTTGACTCATACGGAACTAAAACAACAAAACCCATGAATATACAAGAGAACAGCTGTAGAAAACCTGTCCACTGTAGTGACCACTATACATGAAAGGGTTAATGGGTTGTTTTTGGGGATTTTTTTTGGGGGGGGGGTTTGCATTAAAACAAAGACAAAAATTTGGAGTTGTCATTATTTATAGGTTATTATGCTATTATTTTACCAGTCCGGCCCACTTTAGATCAAATAGGGCTGAATGTGACCCCTGAAAGAAAATGAGTTTGAGACCCCTGTTATAGGTACAGATATAGATGTGAACTTTCTGTGGAAAAACACATTTTTTCTTCAATGCAGAGTATTTCTTTTCACTTGCTGTGTCTTATCATAATGAGCTTTATGTAGCCTTACCTGTTTCTTGACAGGATCATTTTTATTGTAGGTATAGGCCAAATTTTTCCGTCATTTGAGCATGTAGAAATATGTCTAATGAGTCTGTGTACATGTGTGATCTTGAAAGACAAGAGGTCATGAAAAGCTGCTGAGTAAGATGTGAAGGATGAGCACAAATGTCTAATTACCTGGAAAGGTTCTATTGTGAGTCGTGCCAGTAACAACAGGCAAAAACACATCCTAAAACAACTGGGTGAAGTAGAAACTGGAGGAAAACCCATCCCTCCTCCTCCTCTTCCTCCAGCTCCAGGTCTGGCCGTCACACTCCGCCGAGGCGCAACTAGTCCGCGCGTATAAAGCGCGTGAGCCGCGGCGGGGCGGCGCAGAGCGGAGCTGCGGTGGAGGAGACTCCTTATCGTCCCGGGACACGGCGGAGGATTCCTGCTCTCTTTAGATCTGTATTAATGCATTAGAGTCCTACAGCCTCATACACCACAACCAAACATCTGGAACGACATGGTAAGAGGGCTGTGATTTAGATTTAGATCACATATCATAGGATTGTTCCAACTTTGTAACCACATTTTGACTTTACTGTTGTGAAGGTGAACCGAGTAGAGGTGGAAGAATAGAAAAGTACATGTTCTGCTCTCAAAGCCTAAGTATTTTCAGCAAAATGTGCAATAAAAGTAGGGATTGTGCAGTGAAATGGTCTATAGGCCTATCTGTGCTTTGCCATTATATACAGTTACGGGAAAAATTATTAGACCACCCCTTGTTTTCTTCCATTTCTTGTTCATTTTAATGCCTGGTACAACCAAAGGTACGTTTGTTTAAACAAATATAATAATAACAACAAAAATAGCTCATAAGAGTTTAATTTCAGAGCTGATATCTAGCCATTTTCCATGTTTTCTTGATAATAACCAAAATCACTTCAGTTCTTACATCAATAACTTTGGCATTGTACTGACAAAAACAGTGCTTTTAGGCATTCCATGTTTTCTTTTCTGTCTGTTTTAGTCACATGATACACACAGGAGTTCGTACTTGATAGCATAACGGTTGTTTTTGAAGACTTTTGATGGTCTAATAATTTTTTCCATGACTTCATATGATATTTTTGGATTCATTATGTTGCATTTTACTGCTACGCATGTTTACTTCATATCCTGCTGGATAGTTAAATCTACAGCAATGCCTCATATTCTATATATGTGAACTTTGCATGAGCTCCAAAAGAAAAACAGGCCCTTTGCAACAATCCATCTGTGTAACAATGCATCTCCACATAACCTAAGAGGTTTTAAGAAGGAGCAGAATTTTCTCATTTTCGTTCAGTTTATCACAAAAATCATTCCAGTTGGAGATATATGATTTTTACTTGAGAGAAATTATAAAATGAAAAGTAACTAAAATCAAATGTGGTGCAGTAAAAAGTGCAACATTCTCCATCTGAGGTGCACTGAAGAAGTTGCATAAAATGAAAATACTTAAATACAAGTACCTCAAATTTGTAATTTACGTGTCATACTTAAATTAAAGTTACAATCCGTCAGTTGAGTAATCCAAGATAGGCCTGATATGTTTTTTCATCAGCTAAAACTCTACAAAGTAGCTGAGTGGTATTTAAAATGTGTCTGGACTTGCAACATTTAGAACAAAGATTATTCTCCATATGCAAAATGGTAAATATTCAGAGTCAGATGTTTAGATAATGTACGACAGGCAGGTAGAAAGACCTCAAGCAGAGTTCACTGTAAAACTCTTCAGTCTCCACATGAATCTGTCTCCTATTGGTTTAATTTGACATTTATTAATGCTCATATTCCAAACTTTAGTCAAGTCAGATCTTACAAACATCACTCAACAGCTTAAAAATCATCTTGGGGGACGTCTTTCCTCCAGGGCAAACAAAACCTGACATTCTCGACATGTTGGAGCATGACCGCTGGAAGCACTTTGAAATGTATCGGTATGAGTCTGTACAGTTTCTCATATTGTTTACTCCTATGAACTGGAGAAGAGCACAAATACAACAAACAATACAATGCACCTTTAGTTATTTTTGAGTCTGACCTGCTTTACATCTTAATCTGCTGGAAGTAAAGTCAGAGCAGTGTTTTTTTGTGGAGAAGCACATGTTTCTCATTGTAAAATCTGATAAATTCTGACTTTGTACCTAAAATACACTGTTTCAGACCTTTCCATTAATTGGTTAGTTGTCAACTGTTAAATGAATCTGCAAACATTTTGATGATCAATTAATCTGATTGAGTCGTTTCTTAAGATTACTAAAATTTTGATGATGTGATTTCATTTTTTCTCCCCTGGCCAACATCTGGCCAAAGGGGTATTGTAATTGTTTTGTCAATCTGTCCGTCTGTCTGTCCATTCAACGATGTAATCACATTATCTGAAGAATGCACTGAGATGTCTGCACCACATTTATACTGTGGATGCATCTTAGCATAGAGCTGAAGCCTATTGAAAATAGGTTACCTTGGCCTACTTTTCCAAGGTCAAATGGTGTCAAATGGTGACTCGACCCCTTTGTTGGGGTGATATGTTTGCTTGAAACAGCCTTGTGCAGTTATAATATCTGAATACTTTCAAATATGAATATGTATGTAATATGTTTTACACAAAGACAATCTAATTGAAAATATAGGGCAGTAACTTTCAACAGGAATCTTACACTATATTTTGCCGAGGGGGATTAAAAGTGCACAGTACATTAAGTTTCTTGTTCCTTTCCTCCACTTTTAAATTGACTGAGGACTCTTGAATATCAGTCTAAACAAGACATTTTAAGATCTGAAGTCAAGCTTTCTGGAAATTCTATTTGACATTTGCCATTATTTTGTTAAATGTGATAGACCAATCAAGATTTTATATATATATATTTCAAAGTAAGACATGAGCATGATTATCATTTATTTAACGGTCTCATTTCAAAGTCTGCCTGGAGCTTCTCAGTGTTAAAGAAGTAAATAGCACTTTCAGCCTCCACCCATTTTTATGGCTCTGCTCCAAAATGTAATAGGTTTGTTTTGTTTGTTTCATCAAAGTTTTGCATAATCCACTTGTAACTTCCTTGTTGGAGCTGATAAATAACCTGTTTTCATTTCCATGTGCTGTGCTATTCCTTCTTTTTTTCTTGTTTGCACACACAGAGAGAATGCATCTCCATCCATGTGGGCCAGGCAGGTGTTCAGACCGGAAACGCCTGCTGGGAGCTCTTCTGCCTGGAGCACGGTGTCGGTCCTGATGGTGTGTTTCTGGAAAGTCCTTCTGAACCGAACTCTCGTGAGGACCCATTCAACACTTTTTTTAACACTGGCAGCTCTGGACGTCATGTTCCCAGAGCCATATATGTTGACCTGGAGCCCACCGTGGTTGGTAAGTAGTCTCTTATACATATTTGTTTTTACCCTCCTTATCTGTGTTTTATTACTGTTTCAATTATCCTATTGTGTGTGTTCATATGCATCTTGTGTGAGTGCATTTTCATCCACATGGGTTATGGAGGTAACTGTGGAGAGGGATACAGGTATCCAGGCAACAGGTCCAGTGTTGAATTTCCCTTTGATACTGATGTGTATTATGTAAAGAGCAAGTTGTGTAAAGAAATACTGGATTTGTTTTTGCCAGGAAAAAACATGGTTTCCAATAATGTTTTTCAGATTAAATATTGACTGACACTTATTTTTTATGTTAGTTATATAATTTAATCCAAGGCCGTTTTTTTAGGGTTTATTTTAGATAATGAACTATTTTATATTTTGACCAGATCACTGATACAGATAAAATTTTCCTTCAAATTAGTATTTCTCATACCTATACTCAAGTTAAAATTCATAAAATTAATCGTTTACTTCCGCAAAAATGTGTGCAATATCATGTGTTTGGATCAAATGTAGATTAATGAATTCCTGTAAAGAGAGAAACTTGATTAACTTCCTTTAATTCTTTAACTTTAATTTCTCTTTCGGTCAAAGTTAAAACCTTTTCAGGTGATTTGTATTTATAAATGTATAAACATGTTCTTTTCAGATGAGGTGAGGGTTGGAACATACAGAGAGCTCTTCCATCCTGAGCAGCTGATCTCTGGAAAGGAGGATGCAGCCAACAACTATGCCCGTGGACACTATACAGTCGGGAAGGAAATCATTGACAGGGTCATGGAGCGTATTCGTAAAATGGTCAGTAATAAACAGGCACTTTGTTGATTTTTTTTTTTTTTTTTTTAAAGAGAAAACATTATTTTATGTTTGCAATATAAAATTTTTGTTATTTGTGTTATTTATGTGAATATACACTAAACATAACACACTATAATATTTATCCTTATCCGTATTGCCAGTAGCTTTGATTATGCTTTCACTGTTGCATTGTAACAATAAGCTTATGCAATATCATGTTTATTTCCACAATTTTGGGGGCCATTTGTTTCTAAACCTCGACCTGACCAACTGAATCAACCCCAGATCATAACACTGCCCCCACAGGCTTGTACTGTGGGCACTAGGCATGATGGGTAATCACGTCATCCTCTTCTCACCCTGATGCACCCATCACTCTGGAACAGGGTCGATCTGGACTCACTGAACCCTATGACCTGTTTCCATTAAACACAGTCCAATATTTATGCTCTGAAACAAACTGATGGTTGTTAAAGAGATGAGAAGTACTCACTACATCAGTTTGAGTTAAAGAACATGTTGTATCTGAAACATCTCAGCAGTAATTCATCCAGTTGAAGAATCTAATCTATATACTTAGATAAGGTCTTAGATCCAGGTGGGGACTTTTTTTGGCCACACTGAGCGCTTGTAGATGCAAAACTCCAAAGCTCTCTGTTATTGAATAAATCATACAGTACATCAGCAGGCAACATTAGCTTACTTGCTTGACTAGATTTGTTTTATCTGCAACCACCAGACTGATATAAATTCATGAGCAGGATGAAGTCTTCTTTTACCAATAGTCAAACACACAAAGATTTCCTCTACTATGTGTTAAAGCATTTTTCTATCTAACAAATTATCCATTAGTCTTTTGTAGATCCCTTTTGATGGTTGCCATACTGTGGGGGGAAAAAAACTTTATTAACCTTTAATTAAGTAATTTGTTCCATGTTATAATCCCTACATAAAGGTGCCTTATCAGGAGGTGGTGCTGAAATCTCTTACATGAAAAATAGGCTCCAGCTGCATGTCTGTTGTGTTACTTAAAGTTGCAGAATGGAACAATGTAATGGAATTATAGAAACCTTTTTTCATTTCCAATGTCTGAATGAATTGTAACAACCATTTAAAAATAAAGTCCTTCTGTATTTTCTCTGACACTCTCTTACTCTCACAGCCTGTAGCCTGACTTCTATCCAAAGGATGTGACATTTTTGCTCACTGCTGAGTGCTTCAGTTTCTCTCCTCTCCATCAACAACAGTGTTTAACAATAGCTTCTGTTAACTTGGAATTGGAGTTGACAAATGATCTTGTAGTACAACACAAACTACATGAAAGCAAATGAGCGCAGCAGTGGGAGCAACAGGAGGCTGATTGTAGTTTAGTTCACTAAATGGCCAGTGTCCTTAATAACAAGAGTATAATGAATGTTACACATTGTACCTTCATGTGTCACGGGAGATCCTCCAGTGGAGATGTGTCAGTTTATTCACCTTTGTTTTAGCAGACATGTAAGAAAAAAAAAAACTATTCTCTTTGACAAATGCTGCCTCTACAATTAATTTTCTCCCTTCCCTCAGACAGACCAGTGCACAGGCCTGCAGGGGTTCCTGGTCTTTCACAGCTTTGGAGGTGGAACAGGCTCTGGTTTCACCTCTCTGCTGATGGAACGTCTGTCTCTGGACTTTGGTAAGAAGTCCAAGCTAGAGTTTGCAGTGTATCCAGCTCCTCAGGTGTCCACTGCTGTGGTGGAGCCCTACAACGCCATCCTGACCACCCACACCACCCTGGAGCACTCTGACTGTGCCTTCATGGTCGATAATGAGGCCATCTACGATATCTGTCGTCGTAACATGGACATCGAGAGTCCTGGTTACATCAACCTCAACAGGCTGATTGCTCAGATTGTCTCCTCAATCACCGCCTCTCTTCGTTTTGATGGTGCCCTCAATGTTGATCTGACAGAGTTCCAGACCAACTTGGTGCCATTTCCACGTATCCACTTCCCTCTGGTTACGTACTCACCAATCATCTCTGCAGAGAAGGCTTACCACGAGCAGCTGACTGTGTCTGAGATCACAAGTGCCTGCTTCGAGCCGACCAACCAGATGGTAAAGTGTGATCCTCGTCATGGCAAATACATGGCGTGTTGCCTGTTGTACCGAGGTGACGTTGTACCTAAAGACGTCAATGCTGCCATTGCAAATATCAAGACTAGACGGTCCATTCAGTTTGTCGACTGGTGCCCCACTGGCTTCAAGGTCAGAACAAGTATGAACTGAAGCTGTTGAAGGTGCAATAACAGTACATAAAGAATATTCTCACAAACAGATTCTTTTTACTTTCTTTATCTCAACAGGTTGGCATTAATTACCAGCCTCCAACAGCAGTTCCCGGAGGAGATCTGGCCAAAGTCCAGAGGTCTGTGTGTATGCTAAGCAACACCACTGCTATAGCAGAGGCCTGGGCTCGACTTGACCACAAGTTTGACCTTATGTACGCGAAACGTGCCTTTGTCCACTGGTACGTGGGCGAAGGCATGGAGGAGGGAGAGTTTGCAGAGGCCAGAGAAGACCTGGCCTGTCTTGAAAAGGATTACGAGGAGTTGGGTCAAATGACCCCCGACTTTGATGACGATGACGACGGCCAAGAATATTGAACGGCTACACAACTCTATGTTGACTTCATAATTACACTGTGTATCTACTAAATTAGAGTTCACCATTGATTTTTACTGCCATGTTTTCATACACTTGAGTAAAATAAAGAGATAAATACTCTCAGTCTCTGAGATGAATTAGAATTGTGCTGTTCAGTAAAGTTTATTTTTGGATTGTTATGTGTGATGATAAAACCGGTGTGTAAATATCAGGTTAAGCTGACAACATATCACCTATGATATGAATTTTACTGTAACTTCATGTTTTTATCCTGTGTGCATCTCCTCTCTACTCTATTGAATAAAGGCAGCTATGCCCAAAACTTACCTTAACGCAAACTGATAATTGCAGCCTATTAATAAAAATCAACCAAAATATACAAGTACACCTGTATATATATTCATTACACATATATATCTTTAGTTATATAGTCATAAAAATGTCCAGTCTTGAATGCAGTGAAGGGAAGAAGAAACCACAAAAAGTATGTAAAGTATGAAGTTAAATGCACCAATCCTTCATTTCTCCAGCTCAAGATCATTGTTGAATCCATCTTGAGGACGTAACAGCAGAAAAGTAACCATTGTTAACATTATAACCTATTAACTTGCCTCAAACTGATTAAACACAGATTTAACTGATTAAATAATGCAGATAAATAGATTATAGTATATATAGTATATATAGTTTATGTCCCTGAAGTGTCTCCATGAGTAGAGTTTGGTTTGGACAGATGAGTCAATATATTCTGGCTTATTATTATTATCAAATGTTATAAAACCTTTATAAACATCAACCAATCAAAAACTGTCCACAGTGGCCATTTAAACAATGAGTCCCGGTAGTCGCGAAGGTGTCACCTGAAAATATTCATCCGCGCAAGTGTAAACATAAGACAGTCTACAAAGAAGAAGATTGTTTAACAGATTTCATTTATTATTTATGCATAATACAATTTAATATATGCTTATGAAGGTGGGCACGTCCTAAAAACCTCTTCAACATTCAATTAACAGATTCCACCAGCCTCTCAGCTTCAAATAGAAATATTTATAAGCTGATCATTATCCACGGTGCAATTCAGATGCAACATGCGTCCCCTTAAAGCTTTGTATGCCCTACTTTGTTGTCCCACAGCCCATCAGTAATTTGTGTTGTCCCAACTTTAACTTTCTAGCATCAAAAAACACATCTAATCACATTATTCCATTTATTCTCCAGTGTCAGATTTGGACTATTAATCGACGGTTGATCGATGTGGACAGACAACAACCTAAGAATCGGCTGTTCATCCGCAAATATGCACTGGTTCGATGTTGCATGTGTGTAATAACTAGAGTTTGAAGCGTATATGTGGTTAAACATTAAAATAGGACGATGTGATGCTTCATGAGGAATGGGAAGGACTGGGAAACTATTATCAGCTGTTTTTGTTCCACCACAGGTCTGACGATCATCGATGCTGTTTTTATCTCTGCTTCGTGGCTGTAAAGTCGATTCAACACCAAACTTGGTGAAATCTGACAAATGCCACAGGCTTAGATAAGACCAGCTCGGTGTCTAGTTTTTCGAGCGGACGTGCTCACTGCCTTGGAACATTCTCTCCGCTGTGCGTGGATGTGTGTGTGACTGTGTGTGAGTGTGTGTATGTGTGTGTTGAGTGTACGCTGCCTCCTCTCGTGTTGATGTCGACTGCCTGCCACTGTGGGTCTGACGCTGTATTAACGGGATAAAAAAAAAACACTCCAGGAAAGCCGTGACACGCGGATACTTGTCCAGCAGTGACCCGTCCTGTCAGAACCACCGCCGGGTTCGGTCCGAGACGATGAGCCAGCCGCGGCCGGACGAGTTCAAGCCTCCCCCGGAGTGCCCGGTCTTCGAGCCCAGCTGGGAAGAATTTGGAGATCCTTTTGCTTTCATCAATAAGATCCGTCCCATCGCCGAAAAAACAGGCATTTGCAAAGTCCGGCCACCTCCGGTGAGTGTAACTAAATGTGATGGAAGGGCAGAGGGACGCGGATGCGGCTTTAGTGGAGCTAAAGACGGCTGTAGATGGACCAAGTGCTCGGGGATTTAAAGGGACTGTTCAACATGGCGGATATAAGGCTATGTTCATTCTTTGTGCTGCTGCAGCTAGCTAGCTATTATTCCCGGTTATTTACGAACTAACTCCGCCGTGTTTGGACCTGTTTTAGCTTCTTAGCAGTGGCTTTAATCTGTCAGCGTGTTGAAAGTGAATTCCTGCCTCGGTTCGCCGTGTGTCAACAAAGCCTGGTCGGTCCGGTCATTGAGGCTGAGCTAGTACCAGGCTAACGTTAGCAAACAGCTCAACAGCCAACCTGTCATAATTTAGCACACGGCTTTGACATAGGTGGCTATGCGGAAGCCATTCTGCTCCGTGGATGATGCTAATACTCATAGGATCCCCAGATATATCTCGTATTTTAACAGCAGCTCTTCATTTTCAGCCTTAGTTGTTGGTGAAAATCCGAAATTTAACATTATTTGTGGCTTATTTGTCGAAGAGCATCATGATGCAAATGATCAGAGTGGACTTCAGTCAGTGTGTCATTGTCACTTTTGGTTTCAAGTAATGAAACTTTATGTGTTTGTTTTTATGTCTTAAACCAGTAGAAGTGTTCTGTTATGTTATGATGAAGTGTCATTGAAGACATTGACCAACTTGGGACAAGAAGTACTCTGGGTTATTTAATGACAAAGACCTTTTTTTGTTAAATAAGCCGGAGTGACTTTGAAGTTAAAGTTTAAGCCTCTACGTTACACAACATTACAGCCATACTGCATGGTTTTGAACATTTTCACTTAGATGAGTCCATGTTCATGTATGAGCCTGTGTTAGTAGGGTGTTGTCCTCCATGTTGGCTTTGTGGTAAGCTGGGCTGGTGAGTGAGTCTTCCATCTGGCCATTTTGTGTGTCAGTGGGGGATGTAGGCTAGTGACTTAAAACAAGAACTTGGGTCTTTGTTGGCTTGATGGGGTATTGTCTTTGTTTATGTTGGCCTGTGTGCACTCATGCCACCAATATTGACTGGTGTTGTGACAAATAAACAGACTGGGATCACTGTGTTCTTTTATGTCAGCGGGCCTTTACTTACTACTAGACACCATCAGTCTGATAATCTGATAAAATAAAGGGACGTGCTTTGTGTATTTGTCTAATCGGTATTTATTTTGTCCACTACAGATGAAAAATATAATTTTTGTTTCTAAATCTGAGCCAGATGTTTGAAAAACGTCTGTGAATAGTGGATGATCATGGAAGAAAAAATAGATTCACTAATGTAAACAAAGGAATAAAAAATGTAACTGTCCACTGTACAAGTACTTCATAATGTACTGACCTGTCTGCTATGATTTCTTTTACATTTTTGTTGCTCTTTAGGGCTGGCAGCCTCCATTTGCTTGTGATGTTGACAAACTTCACTTTGTTCCTCGCATCCAGAGGCTCAATGAACTGGAGGTGAGCATTGTTAATCAGATATGCAAATGATTCTTTGTGTAATACATATAATACCTTAAAAGGCCTCTTAATTGTCATTGTTTTACGTTGTAATGTCATTAGTAGGCCTATGAAGGCTTTCTCAGAACAAAGGACATGAATGTTATAAGTGAATTACAATGATATTATGTAACAAAAGATAAACTGCAAGTTAGGAACCATCACTTATTACAAAATCCAGACTGCAATAAAACAAATTACAGCTGAATTTAGAATATTTAGGTTTAACAATACCTCATGTGCACACTGTTTTATACCTCTCCACTGGGAGGACTCGCTGTTGTCATAGTGTTTTCTCTCCACACACACTCACACTCCACATTAGTTCATGTATCTAAATGATTTTTCCCCCCACACAAAGTGTCAAAATTAAGAAAGCAGGCCTTTGTTGTTAACTCATGTAATTGCTTTTTCATTTTGCAGGCACAGACCAGAGTCAAGCTCAACTTCTTGGACCAGATTGCCAAATTTTGGGATTTGCAGGGATGTTCCCTGAAGATTCCTCATGTTGAGAGGAAGATTTTGGATTTATATAAGCTAAACAAGGTTGATTTTGATTAGATTTATAGTCCTTTTAAAACATCATTAATCATGCACTTCAAGAAATTAACTTACTAATGTTTGGTTTCAGCTTGTAGCAGATGAGGGTGGATTTGACATTGTCTGTCAGGACAGGCGATGGACCAAGATTGCACTACAAATGGGCTTCGCTCCTGGCAAAGCTGTTGGCTCACACCTGCGAGCGCATTATGAGAAAATCCTCTATCCCTACAATCTCTTTCAGAGCGGAGCAAACCTGCTGGTGAGTTGGATGCATGCATCAATATGATATCATATTATGTTCCCAGTTAGACACTTGTATATTGGCTGTAGAATCAGACCTAATAATACTTATATGTCTAATTTATAACAAGCACTCAAATAGCAATGGAAGTTAAAATCCATGTACTTTGAAGAGGAAGTCACAAAGTTGTCAGATTTTATGAATGTTTTGGTGTTATTAAGAAATAAATGCATTATAAGGATATGCATGGTTTTATGCAAACATTAGATGTTTACATCTTCTAATTTTGAAGTGAAAGTTTTGTTTCTGTGAGACGTTAACCCTTTTGTGTGACTAATGCCAGTGTAGTCAGTGTAATTTATCTGCTATCTGGTTCAGCCATTTGGTGCCTTCTACATGTAATATTCCATATCATTTTGCAAGAGAGCTTATGGTCCTTTCGATCGGTACTGTGTGACCTCTTTCATAGGTCACTTTAAATTGTTTAATTACCAGAGCTCTCTCTTGCCTCAGGCACCAGAGCCAGCTTCCAAACTGATGCGTTTGGAGGCTGATCCTGAACTTGAAAAGGTATGTTTGTGTCATGGTTACAAAGCCACCAGGCCTCACAATTAACAACATGCATGTGTTTGTTTGGCTGGACGTTAAACTCTATTTGTTGTAATATTTGTAACGAAATGGGGTTTAACACTAGGTTTATAATTAGCATTTTTCACAGGAAATTGACCAAATCAAACATTATCAACATTTAATTACATTTATAATGTACATGTGTTACACAAAGCTTTTGTCTTTGTGACAGGTGCAACTTGAAATATATTGAAGTGTTACTATGGTTAAAGTGAAGTCTTTCATTGTCTTTGTACTGCTGCCTCAGCTGAGGTCTGTCGTCCTCTGATTTGGCATGTTTCCTCTTTATCTTCTCTGCTCCTTGTTAGGGGTTTCAAACTGTAACTAACTGCATCCCTCTTATGGCCTCTTCTTTCTTCAGGGTCTCTAATTTCATATTGTTAGCACCAAAAAGCTTGAAACATACATGAAATAAAAATGAATATCTCATAGAATGAGCCTTGGTATCACATTTTGACTTGTGTAATAATCATTTAAGTACGTTACTATAACCAAGGCTATGATTGGCTCACACCTCTGGACAGTGGAATCATTCCTGATGGTGTGAGTTTCCATGTTCATATTAAAAAGCTCACTATAAATAAAGTTTTAATGTTTATACATACTGGTATTTCCAGCCAGATAAATAAATCCTTTTCATGTGCTGTGAAGCGTGGTTTTGACCCTTATGTGTTTTCTTTCAGTGTGTTCAGAAACCAGCCCAGCCAGTACTGAGTCCAGGGGAGAATCCAGACACCAAAGAGCACAAGCTCCAAGACCAGGGTCTGAGGCAGCCTGTCCAGATGCCTGAGACCTGCCCCTCTGCTCGCAGAGCCAAACGCATGAAGGCTGAGGTTAGTGCTCCACAAAGCTTCTTAAAACCATTATTACAATTTTACACGATAAATATTGCACTTCATCTTTTTAATATTTTTAGTGGATAAAATTCACCTGAAGTTTTCCTTTGTCACCTTTTTGCAGGCTGTCTTTGTGAAGACTGAACCTGGTGAAGTAGGGGACAACAAGCCGAACCTGAGGCGAAGGATGGGCTCCTTTGTTGCCAAACCGGAACCAGGTTAATCAGAGTTATAATGTATATGTTCAAATATAAGACCTTCCTATAAATGTTTAGTAATGTTTTCTGTTGTGTCTTACAGAAAAAGAGATTCCCATTCCAGTGAAACAGGAACCAGTCGAAACCAAGGAACCAGTTAAAGATGTTTCCCACAAGTCACGTTACAAGAAGATCCTCCCTCCACTACTTCCAAGCCCAGTACGTCTCCAGTGTGTTGTATAAGATATCACATTTCTTGATTAATACAGTAAAGGTTGAGGAGCTTAATGCATTACATTCTTAAATGTAATTTTTAGTTTTCCTTAGTTCTCCTAACAGAGCAACTACAACAAAACTACTGTTGTCAATGTAAAGTGCATGTGTTTGTATAAAATGACAGGGTTTTTATTTCTTTAAAAAGTGTAAAATCCAATAAAGTGAAGTTTAGACCTTAAAATTTACTATAATGTAATTTGACATCTTAAAAATTGACTGCAATTATTGCTTGAAACTTATTGACAATATTGAATTGTGCAAGAAAACAGACAAATGCAAAAAATTGTGGAATTTAGAACTCTGGGTAAAAAGGCATTAGTCACAAAAACATAAAGATGTCATAAAAAGCCAGCAGCAAATTCCTATCATCAGTATTATTTTGAAGCATAGGGAATCACTAAAATCAGAACAATTGGACATTTATTATTGTTTCAAATGTAACTAGTTGAAACCTTCAGGAGGGGGACATTATTAACTAGTTTTAAGGTGGAATGCTCAGGAAATAGGAACAGTAGTTTTGATGTAAAGCAGGTTGAATTACCACATACATAAATAATGTCACGTACTGTAACTAAAACTGGTACGTTAAACATTTAACTTTCAGTTTGTCAGTAAACATGACTCTGAAGTGGATTCATTACAGACTGTTCCTTTGTTCTCCAGGTGGACCTGGTCGTGTGTCTGGTTTGTGGCAGTGGGGGAGATGAGGACCGTCTGTTGCTGTGTGACGGCTGTGACGACAGCTACCACACCTTCTGCCTGATCCCTCCACTGCACGACGTACCCAGAGGAGACTGGAGGTGTCCCAAGTGTCTGGCTCAGGTGAGGATAAACTGTGATATCTGATTAACTCGACCTAAACAAACAAACAGTTATTCATGTACTTCTAAGAGATAAAAAGTAATAACGATTTTAAAAGATACAGAAATGGTATTAAAGCTCATTGTTTTCCACACCTACAGGAATGCAACAAACCTCATGAGGCATTCGGCTTTGAGCAGGCTTACAGAGACTATTCCTTGCGGGCATTTGGACAAATGGCTGATGCGTTCAAATCCGACTACTTCAACATGCCAGTTCATGTGAGTAGAAAATGTTTTACAGTACATTATCCAGTCTGTCTTGTATCAGTGCTCTGAAACTAACTATCTGTCATGTATGTCTGTGTTAAAGATGGTTCCCACGGAGCTGGTGGAGAAAGAGTTCTGGCGTTTGGTGGGAGCCATCGAGGAGGACGTTACTGTTGAATATGGGGCGGATATCGCCTCAAAGGAGTTTGGGAGTGGATTCCCCATTCCCAATGGGAAGTTTAAAGTTTCCCCAGCTGATGAGGTATGTGGTGTAATAAGTCATTCAGTCATTTAACTTGTCTGTGGAATCGTCCTTTAACTATATCAGATGTGAACATATAATGTTAAAGTACAGTATATTTGTTGTCTCTTTGCAGAAATATCTGAAGTGCGGCTGGAACCTCAACAACCTGGCAATGATGAACCCGTCTGTGCTGACTCATGTGACAGCTGATATCTGTGGGATGACGTTGCCGTGGCTTTATGTTGGCATGTGCTTCTCCTCCTTCTGTTGGCACATTGAAGATCACTGGAGCTACTCCATTAACTACCTGCACTGGTACTGAAGTACAATCCTGCTGATATTAACGCTGAGGAAAAATACATTTATTGTTGCTTATGTTTGCAACCCCTGCTTTAGATCTCACTCATTTGAACTAAATTATTATTGTATTTTTCTTTTTCAAGGGGGGAGCCCAAAACCTGGTACGGCGCTCCCGGTTTTGCGGCAGAGCAGCTGGAAGAGGTGATGAAGAAACTCGCTCCAGAACTGTTCGAGTCCCAGCCCGACCTGCTCCACCAGCTCGTCACCATCATGAACCCCAACACCCTCATGGCCCACGGAGTCCCAGTACGTCTTTATTCACTGTAGTTGCTTTCACACAAACTGCTGCTCAACTATACTTACCAGGAGCACAAGATCATCTCTCTCCTGTCTTCTGTGTATTTTAGATTTACAGAACAAACCAGTGTGCTGGAGAGTTTGTCATCACTTTTCCTAGAGCTTACCACAGCGGCTTCAACCAGGGCTTTAACTTCGCAGAGGCAGTTAACTTCTGCACTGTGGACTGGGTATGTATGCATCCTTGCTGAATTTACAACAGATCACTATTGTATGAATTACAAATTACTGAAATAAAAACAATATAAGTTATGGTGTAAATTTATCTTTTTGACCAGAGACTCCATAATATAAGACAAAACATTAACTAATATAAGTAAATACACTGTGAACATGACAAAGACACATCACAAAAAATACATCAAAACCATTCATATTCGCAGTAACGTAATATGGTGACAGTTGTAACATTTGTTCAATAAAACATCCAAATAGATTTGCATGAGCTCATTCTTAAGAAAATGAGGGATTCAGCATCATTTCCTATAAAGCCCATGTGTTCTCCATTGAATCTACTTATGTTACATGGAGGATTCAGGTAAAAAGCTACAAACAGAGCCTCCTGTATTTAGTTAATGTGCGGTTACATAAACTCTTCACCATCCTAACAGATGAGTTGTTAGGTGATGCTGCTGGACACACATCAAAGTAGCTTCAGATTTCTTGTCATTATATTTTGTGTCCTTGGTCAAAAATCACTCAGGGAGGCTAGAGATGCAAGCAGTCAACAGGTCTGCCATTGATCTGTCATGATGTCTGTGTGAAAGCTAAAAAAAAATCAGCCTTATTCTGCTCATACCATCACTTTTTTCCAATTTAATATTTTTGTTCTGTATGAACTAAATAGGACTAAAATACCCCATGTGTTATAGCCTTGACACTGAAGAACACAGATGAGGTTGGTGTCTTGTGTTTTCTGTCATAAATTCCACATGAGCATGGAGTACATTGAACTGTCCTTTATGTGTTTTTGTACCAGATGCCTCTCGGCAGGCAGTGCGTCGACCACTATCGTTTGCTGCATCGGTACAATGTGTTCTCCCACGATGAGATGGTGTGCAACATGGCCTCAAAAGCAAAAACACTCGATGTGGTCCTGGCATCAGCGGTCCACAAGGACATGGTCATCATGATCAAAGAGGAGAAGGAGATGAGAGAGAAAGTCAGAAAAATGGTAGGATAATAGACATTTTCTGTGTTTATTCTGTGCATTGACTTTCCTGGTGAATTCAGTTTCAGTGTAGATTCGCTGCCTTTGTCCCCCATTGAGTCATTGTCTAAATATAGAAGGGATGTACTCACCTTGACACTGTCTAAAACATAATACCATGTCGCTTTAACTGCAGGAGCTTTGTGTGGAGCTTCTAATTCAAGGTTTAAGGCTTTCTTCACTGTTCAAAGCAACCATGTCACTCAAGCAAATATG
Source organism: Sphaeramia orbicularis (assembly GCF_902148855.1). Taxonomy (NCBI): domain Eukaryota; kingdom Metazoa; phylum Chordata; class Actinopteri; order Kurtiformes; family Apogonidae; genus Sphaeramia; species Sphaeramia orbicularis. The sequence goes on from NC_043963.1 coordinate 24,574,749, forward strand.
TTTTCTGTGACATGCTTTACTTGGATTTGCTTTTAACACCGTTGTTGTTGTCTCACACCTTCAGGGAGTGTTACAGTGCAAGGAGGCACAATACGATCATCTCCAGGATGATGAGCGGCAGTGTACAAAGTGTAGGACCACCTGCTACCTGTCCGCTGTCACATGTCCCTGCAGCCCTGGAACTCTGGTCTGTCTGCACCACATTGCCAACCTCTGCAACTGCCATGTCAGCAACTACACACTGAAGTACGTCTGTCTGTAGCCCTTTCACAGGCTGATATCAATGTTTTTAAATGAATAAAAATGTAGTTTGCTACTAAAAGGTCTCCTTGAATAGATTTGTGTATCCTATGTCCTCTATAAATTCAGTGTCCTGTTTCCTCCTGCAGTTACAGATACACACTGGACGACCTGTTTCCCATGATGAATGCTGTGAAGCAGCGAGCTGAGCTGTATGATGAATGGGCTTCCCTCGTGACAGAGACTCTGGAGGCTAAACTGGAAAAGAAGAAAGGTAAGCAGTGGGAACAAACAAGAAAACAACTGCATAAAGCAAATACCTCAGCCCTCCACATATCAGCCAGATATTATATTAAAACAAGTAGAAGCAGACAGTATTGGTTGCACAGCAGTCAGCTGTTTTTTTCCCTCTGAGTGTGACTTGTGCCAGACTTCATTCTCTCAGCCTGTCATTAACCAGGTGTTCTTTTTTCAGGCCTGCCAGTGTTTCGCAACCTTCTCACTGAATCAGAATCCAAGATGTTCCCCGACAACGATCTGCTGCGTCGACTACGTCTGGTCACGCAGGATGCGGAGAAGTGTTCCACGGTGGCACAGCAGCTGTTGAATGGAAAGAGGCAGACCAGGTAAGAAGCAAACACCGTCAGACTGGGTTAGAGACTAGACATCTTCACATCTTGTTAAGTATTTCCCAGCGGCATCAGTACTTAATGGGGTTCATATTTTTGATTCATTGGATGCTGTTCCCCAGGTATCGCTGTGGAAGTGGGAAATCACGAAGCCAGCTGACTGTGGAGGAGCTGCGTTCATTTGTGCGGCAGCTGTATAATCTCTCCTGCAGTCTCCCTCAAGCTCCCATGTTGAAGGTAGACATTAAAATTTAGTGAAAATCTGTCTGCCACATTGCTGTCAGTGTGATCTTGAGCAGTGATTGTAAATTGGCGCCATGTGGGACACATCCACCCCATTAAACTCTCCCATCCGTTCTGCAGAATAATAATGAATACAGAAAATGCAGGAGGAAAAATGTGTTTGGGTACTGTATTGAGGATTTATAGCATTTTTTATTCCTATACTGAAGCATGGTAATGGTTTGCTGAGACTCCAAAAGTTTGTTTTATCACAGATTCTAAAGATGTGATCAATCCCTACATCATCTGATTATTTGTGCATAGTGTAAATAACCTAATGCAGGATTCAGGCCTACCGTGATCACAGCAGCAAAACAAATATTAATAGTAAAATATTAAGTAGACTGGTACAGACCAGTTAAAATAACATGAATTTTGTGACAAAGTGGTAAGTTAAACAATAACGGGGTAATTAAACCAAACTAAAAACCCAGTTTTGTATAATGTGGTTGTCTGGCCTCATAGTATCTGTATGGAAAAAAATTTGGCCCTAGACAAATACAGTTGGGTCCTGAGTGTCATGTAAACCATGTACTATATATAAAATCACTAATTTCATACCTGTACACCTGTTTGTTGTCTGTCTTTAGGAACTCTTGAATCGGATTGAAGACTTTCAGCAGCATAGTGAGAAGGTCCTGGCAGATGAACTTCCTAGTGTCGCTGAGATCCAGAGCCTGTTAGATGTGAGCTTTGACTTCGACGTGGAGCTCCCTGAGCTGCCACGCCTCAGAGTGAGGCTGGAACAGGCCCGTTGGCTGGAGGCAGTGCAGCAGGCCAGCAGCCAGCCCGCCACCCTGACTCTGGAGACCATGAGGAGACTCATCGACCAGGGAGTAGGTCTGACCCCACATCCGTCTGTAGAGAAAGCCATGGCTCGGCTTCAGGAGCTGCTCACTATGTCTGAGCACTGGGAGGACAAGGCAAGCAGCCTCCTTAAAGCCAGGTGAGGCAGCGCTGACTGATCCATGATGACATTCACATCAAAACCTCACAGGAACTAGCGAAAGTTCATTATACTTTGTTAATCGTAGCTTTAATCCAAAAACCTGTGCAAATTATTTAAAACTATAAGATCTCTCTTTTTATTCCTAAGCGTGTGATTTTGTCACAGTTTAAAATCTGTTCAGGTGTTTGCACTGATTGTAACTGAATAATGTAATATTACATCAGTGCTCCTGATTTTGCTTTATTTTAATTACAGCTAGTGCAAAATGCTGCTGCTAGAATATTCAACAAGATCAACAAAAAGTGAGCATCATATTTAGTTCTGCCGTTGTCCCATTGGTTCTCAGTGCTGTTCAGTATTAACTGTCACAAATGCTTCTGAAAGGCTTTTAATGGCATGGCTGTCAGGAATGTGCATCTGTTCTGCCCATTAGAAGAATAACTCATTCTAAGTCAGGATGCATTTACCAAAAGAGCTTTAGCTTTGAAATTCTGGGTTTCACAGTATTTAAATCTTTATTTTTCGCATTTTTTGCCCTGGATGTTTGACATTTACCTAAGAGTTATATTTCACAAAGACAGTGTGTCATCATTTTAGTTTTTAAAATACAGATAAGGCAGCAACAAAAGACAGGTTTAAAATAATGGACATTTTCAAACTTGTTTTCTGTAAAGATGCCTATTAACAAAATAAGAGGTTTTTAGAATTAATGTCAAGCCATTACCTGCTTATATCACTTGTGTTTTTTGTGTCCATCAGACCTCCACACTCCATAGAGACTCTAAGTACAGCTGCTGAGAAGACATCTGGCATCCCTGCTCACCTCCCAAACTGTCTCCTCCTGAAAGACACGATCAGAAAAGCCAGAGAGTGGCTTCAGGAAGCAGAAGAGCTCCAGGTAACAACTCCATCCACATTTCACTCTAAGGAGTTATTTAGTATGACAGTGATTTTAAACAATGAAATAATGTGCCATTTCCAGACTAGTGCTTGCATCCCGATAGCGGATCACCTGTCAGACATGGTGCTCAGAGGACAAGCCATTCAAGTCCACCTGGAGCCCTTAGACAGGCTGGAGACTTTAGTGGTAGAAGTGCAGGAATGGAAAGAATCGGCAGCTACAGTATTCCATCAGAAAGACTCATCCCTTTCTTTACTGGAGGTAAAATGCACAAAGTTCCATTCAAATTGCTTACTCCTTTAAGATTGTTAAAGAACTCATAATCATTGTTGTTCTCTTCACAACAGATACTTTGTCCAAGATGTGAAATTGGAAATATAGGATCTCCAAAGAGGAAGGCCAAAAAAGCGAAAGAATCACCCAAAACTAACAAAAAGAAAACGAGACTCAACAATCTTGGTGATGTGGAGAAAGCGCTTTCAGAGACCACTGATTCTACCTCTGCAGTAAGTGTTGACTGTGTAGATGAATATTAAATGGACTGCAGTAGTAAATGGGATTAATAAACTGTCATTCATCCTATTTCTGTAAAATGTCAAGGAAATTTTAAACAAACTTTTGGAAAGTTACAAAGAAGATCATGCTAATTAATTACTCTTGTGTAAACTGGTTTGGTGCAACTAAACAAAGCTGGGTCGTGTTGTCAGAAGGTGGTGCTATGGGCTACAATACACATAACTATAACAAACAGAGTAGAAGCAGAGCATTGTTTATTCAGGAAGAGTCCCTTGAATCACTTGAGTTAAATGTTAGAGGTTATTGAAAAGAGTATTTTTATTTCCCATTATGTAAATTAACTCTTCTTAATACCAGGAAAAATACACCTCAAGGGAACAACTTTTGTTTCCATAAACATTTTTGTGTTTTAACAAACTTTAAAAGGGCTTAAAATAAGTTTACAGAAGCACTCCTAGTGCCAGTGTTGTGACCCAGTGTGTTTATTTTTTAGATGGCGACTCTGGAGGAGCTACGGGTAAGGGAGATGGAGGCTTTCTCCAACCTCAGGGCAGCAAACGAGTCAAAGCTCCTCCCCACTGCAGACTGCATGGACCTGAAGGTGTGCGTTTGCCAGAAGGCTCCTATGGGTGCAATGCTGCAGTGTGAACTCTGCCGGGACGCCTTCCACAGTGTGTGCGTCAGAGACCCTTCGGACCCCTGCGAAGCTCAGCCGTGGCTCTGTCCGCAGTGCCAGCGATCAGACAAACCTCCCCTGAACAAAGTCCTCCCCTTGCTGGCGTCTCTGCAGAGCATCGGCGTGCGCCTGCCAGAGGGTGAAGCACTGCACTATCTAGTGGAGAGGACGGTTGACTGGCAGCAGCGTGCTGAGCAGATTTCACAGTCATGTAAGGTACCGGAACTGGAAGACAGACCAGGAACTCCTCCCACACTGACCCGCTGGGCAACAGGCAGCCATGAGTCCCTCAACAACACTCAGGTTACTTCTCCACTCCCTCTGCATGTTTCCTGCAGGTCACTGAAAAAGTGGTTTGTGAATGTTTGGTGATTTTTTAAAATTTTATTGTGTTTTTACAGGCTCCATGTTTGACTCCAGAATGGAATAGGACCAGCCATGCTCAGACGGTGTTCTACACTGAGCAGAGATGCATACCTCTGCAGGGTCAGTATCATCCTTTTAATGTGTATTAGAGCTCAGGTAGCCTCTGAAGCCCAGTTCAACCTGGTGCTGAGGGCAGCTGCGGTTCTGTCTCTGTTTACATGGTAATGCTACATGATGCTTATGGCAATATTCACATCCTATACATAAACATAACCAGAAGAATGTAAGCTAAAACCACTTGTCTGACAACAGAACACAATCCAAACAACAAGCACTCAAATGGGCAAATATCAAAAAGAAGCAGAAACAGTATGAGACCAGCTTTGGTCATGAATAATTTCATCAAACAACAGACCAATGCCATAAACTTTGTACCACTAAGGTAACACGAAGCAGATCCAACAGTACAAGTATTATTTCTCTACCGCTAAAACTCACTGAATGAGTCGAAGAAGAGCAAAAACAAAGGATGTATTATTCAATTCAATTTTATTTGTATCGCCCAATATCACAACAAGGTTATCTCAAAGGGCTTTACAGAGTCAGTTGGATGTAAATTATGAAACAATGATTATGAATTTACTTTTACTGTTTTCTGATTATAACTTGGTTTTCTATTAATGAAACCAGCTATTAGCTGCTCCATTGTTCATCCATTGTGGTGCTACATTGAAATTATTCCACTCAGAAACCAATGGCCCAGGGTTTAAAATTCTTGGTTAAGATAACATTGTGCATGTTATTTTATGTTCTCTGTGTCTGTATTTCTCAGGTTTGAGCCAAGAAATGGAGGAGCTCATGGTGGAGGGGCTTCTGCTGCAGGTTTCAGTGCCAGAAGTGCAGAGTCTCTACCATGTTTTACTCGACCGAGCCACCAACCAGCACACAAACACATGCATGTCGCCACCACAGGACGATTCAGCAGACTGTGACAAACACATGCAGTTCACTTCTCAGGAAAAACATCTGCCATCAAACCAGGTACAAATGTTTTCTCGTAAATGATGGATTAAGACCAGGGTTACATGATAAAAGCGAGCAGTGACAAACATGACTGCTGCTAAATAAAACCTACACTAAACAACAAGGACTAAAACTAAATAGAATGAAGGGACAATCCACATTACTTTCATTTTCTCCCACTTTTAATAGTGTACAAGAATAAAATGCAAAATATGAGACTTTTTTGAGAGTTTGATCTAGGCCAGCTCTAAATGTAAAGTGTCATTAGAACTTCTGTTATGGTTTGGCGCTATATAAATAAAATTTGATTGCTTGATTGATTGGCTTTGCATAAACAGTGTTTTTGTAAGGTATATTTAACTTGACACATTCTTTTATTCTACCTTTTTCATGTTCTACAAATCAAGGTTTTCCTCATAATGGTGAAAAAACTAAATGAAAATATAACTAAAATTAGTGAAGTCCTCGAAATAAAACTCAAACTTCTACACAAAATATTTACCAAAACTAAAAAAATAAACTGAAAGATGAAATTGTCAGTAAATTTCTTTCAATTTTGAATTTTTGTCTTTTTTTTTTTTTCAGGATTGTGTCAACAGCTCAGAGAAGAAAGCAAAGCGACTTCTGGAGAGGGAAAATTTGGAGACAGAGTGCAGGGGGAACGACAAAAAGCACTCGTACAAAAGACAAAAGATGAATAAAAAGCCCCTGCAGCGCAGGCCGGCCTCGACCTCCTCCTCTCCTCGCTCTGATTTCTCACAGTCTGATAACTCAGATGAGGAAATGGCCGTGTGTCCAGCAGAGAGGTGTCAGATGCCAGAGGGAGACGAGGTGCGGAAGTTGATCTGTCTGTCAGGTTGTTGTACAACGTCCTAGATACATGTTAACGTGTTCTCTTAACAGGCCAGTTTACACAATAATTAAAGCTCAATACATGTAGTTAAGTTCAACACATTACACGTGAATAATAGAATAAAATGTCAATCAGAATCCAACAAAGTCATGCAATAAGGAAAGACTAAAAAAAGGCGATTAGACTCCAATCAATCAATCAAACAATCAATGTCAAGGAGCTCAGGATCTGCCCAAGGCTTCAGACACCAAAAATAAAGTCAGGGTTACAGCTCAGTGAGTCATTACTGTGAAGTAAACCCAGACAGGTTGAATGACACATTTATTTCACAATGTCGACTGCCTCTGTGGACTTTACCTCGCAGCTTCTAGGAGCCATTTTCACTATTTATATTTATGTTTATGTTTACACCTCTGACTGCCATGTGGTGCTTCTTTGTGTTTTTATGCAAATATGAGTAAATCAGCAGCTTATTTCTTAAAAATACATTTATAGATTTAGATCTTTAGATTAACGTACCATCATGACATTTTTGATTCTGGGTTAAATGTAAAGGTTTAGTGGTATTTTTGCAAGTTTGATTGACATTATGACTCAGCACTGATGAGCTGAATACATGAAGTTATTTAATAGTCACTACACAGCTACGCACTAAAGAAATCAGTAATTTATCAGTCATGTAATTCAAAATACTGACATTAAAGGGATTTCAGTTGATTTAAAATAGTGTCCAAAGTTTATGATTAGAGCTGTGTCCATAGCAGTGATTTGTTTTCATAGTAACAGCCAGTAATACTAAAGGAATATTAATAAAGATGTGTAATAAGTGGGAGTTTCTTGTGTTATTCACAATTTGTCGTTTCCCTGGTGTCCTATCACCTTGTCACAGTTAATTTTGCAGTATTGATCAGTTCACTATATTTGTGTATTAGCCCATGTATTAAGGTACAGAAATCAATAATTCTACAAAAAAATACTTTTAAATTATTTGAGTGGTTTGAAAACTATTTTCTTGCTTTCACTGAAGTCATGTGTTACATTTTACTGTTAAAACTGGCAGCAGCCTGAATACTGACATCGGCCTAATAGAATAGAGTATCCGACAGACTCCTGTATTGATCATATGTAATATTTTTGTGTCTGTGCAGGTGGATTGGGTCCAGTGCGACGGCAGCTGTAATCAGTGGTTTCACCAGGTCTGCGTGGGCGTCACGGCTGAGATGGCAGAGAAGGAGGACTACATTTGTGTCAGGTGCACACTAAGCGATGGACGTGTCAGAAAATGAAGAGAAACATTTTTTTTCTTTTGAAGGATGGTAAAAGTCGCCTGTCATGAAGCCACCATTCTGGATGTGTCACTGATCCTGTACCCCCCCCCACCCCCACCCCCACCCCCCTTTCCTCCCAACCCTGTCCCATCTGTCCAACACTTTTGTAACAACGGTGCTATCTCCTCTTTGACTTGTTGTCCAGAACTATAATGTTTGTTAAGTTTAGGTTTTTTTTTTGTATTTTTACATATATAAATATATATATATAAACACACATATATATATATATATTATATATATTTCTTTCTTCTTATGAATTGTTTGTGGTTGTCTAAATGATAAAAAAAAAACAGGATGTGACGTGTGCTGCATGGGATTCCATTACATTGGTGGAAAGGAGTCTTACAACATGATGCACCCAGTACAGAGGGTTAATCTAAAAGGGTTATTATTATCTTCTCTGGAACCTCCTTGCATGTTAAACCTGAGCTAATGGCACAGATGTCAAGGTTTTCATATTCTGTGCCACCTCCCCGCCCCCAAAAAAATGACTATTACAAGTTTTTTCTTTGAAATCCAGTGTTTAGTACATGCATCTTAATATAATTATTCCCATTTTTGTAGAATAGGTTATTTATCTGAGCAATAATTTTTGTCTGAGTTATGACTTAAATGGCTTGATCTCTGCTGAGTTGTGTTGGTGCTTTAGCAACGTGTTGTGATGTACAGAAGTCTACGCAGATCGACGGCTCACGGCTGTGGAGTAGCCATGTGACAGGCTGAAGGAAAGGAAAAAGATGCTGCTGACGTGTTCGGCCCCAGCATGTAGCCTGGCTTAGGGTACTTTAGACAGGACTTGGGGTAGCTGAAGATGTTACAAGTTTATATTGTGGAATAAAGCCCTTTTGTTCTATGAAGATGCCTCATTCTTTCATTTCATACATGGTGTAATTCACTTGCTTTTTTTGAGCTCAAACTTCATGCAAATGCACAGATGAGAATAGGTTTTATTATGTAGATATCTTAACCCTTAGAGAGAGAACTGTTTTGGTGGTGACTTCCAAATAAATTTTTCTTTATTTATCATCATTTGTTATAATATCCTTTGCATTTTTCAGTGAAAATCTGGCATTTTTGTATATTTAGTTTACTGATCCTGTAGATGCTCATAAATGCTCAGAGTTAATTCAATGGTTATATTAAAACATAGAAATCTAGAGAAAAAGAGATTTTTTCAGCAAATTATATCATTAAGTGAATGTAAAACCAATCCTCCACATCCACTGTCATTTGTCAAACATGGGTTTTATTAGTGAATCAGTGTTGCAGAAGATGAGACTACTGACTGAACATCCAAATGGGTCATATCTGATGACCATGAAAAGCAAAGAAACTATTTTACCTGAATTATTTACATGTATCAATAGGCTTAGTGGTTCAGAAGTTATTAAACATTTGAAATCAGTTGCTGGCGACTGTTAAGGTCTTGAAAGGTTAACCAGTGAAAATGACAAAAATACATGGATGTAAACACAAGTATGAGGTAGGGGTTATTTACCTGTAGGGGTTTTGCTCTTTCAGACATTGTCAGATAAGAAAGACAATACCCAGAAATTAATAGAATATTAAAACAAGATTTGACAAAGCTACATAAGCCTCAAATTCGATGCGACATACTAATTTTCCTATGGATTCTTTCACATCCTTCTAAGCAGGAAATTGTCTTGTTTTTTTCCAGGTTTATCTTGCTGACTGGCTAGATGTAGCTTGCCATTCTGACTTAAAAAAACAAACAAAACAGTGTATTTAACACGTGAAACTGTTAAAATAAGCAGTGTGGATCCTCTTCTTCATAAATGGTGGTTGTGCTCTGTGGATATAGGTGTGAAGAGGATGTGAATGACAGCAGAGCGCCAGGAGGAGATCCATTAGTGTGTGATAATAAACCATCTATGTCACATGACAAAGGCCAAGGACATCTATGGAACAGCCATTATCTGCATCCTTAAGGCAGCCTGTCATCCAGCAGCACTGATGGTGAGGATGTCAGATGGCTTAAATTTCATACAACCACAAAACTGCTGAAAATATGGACTGTTTTTACAGCAGGAGAAGCACAGGAGGAACTGATTACATTAAAGACTGAATGAAGCCGAGGCCCGTAACCGCACAGTGTTAATTAAACTTATAGATTACAGATGTGTGTACAGAAAAAAAAAAAAAGCTCCTCGGTTTTGTGATGTTAAAGCACAGAGCTTGAGCGCACAAATATTCAGACTGCAGGCGTCTTTTCGCTCATTTGCTGCTCAGATCTGTTTCTACTCAGGATAGTGTGAAAATAGCAAAAATCACATGAACCTGGTCTGTTCAGTTCTGATGCAGTCCATTTCTACATGTGGTCCTGCATCAGACATAGACCTGATCAGTGAGACCTCAGTCTTAATAGATCAGAATTCATTTGACTTTTATGCTGGGGCACCGCCAGCAACTGTGGGCCCCATGAAAGGTTAACGTTGTGGGCCCTTCATAAAATAAAAGTATCTGCAAATTTGTTGTGTGTGTGTTGTGTGTGTGTGTGTGTGTGTGTGGTGTGTGTGGGGGGGGGGGTGTTCCACCAGGAAAAAATTTAGTGGGAAAAAATTTAGTGGGGGAAAAAAAACAAGAAAAAAATTTAGAGGGGGGAAAAAACAAGCCATAAAAAACCTGCTGTAAAATACTCTTCTTTTTTTTTCTAAAATTCTTGTTTTTAATGCTCTTCTATATCAGTTTCATCTTGTAGAGACTGAGAAATGTGTTCAAACTTTATAATATATCACTACACTCTTACTAAAACAACAAACCTACTTGAGGCCTAAAACCTTTGCACAGCACTGTATAATGAATGCAGCAGTGAAATTAATACTAAACATTATATGCAACAGTAAATGCTGACAGGGACCTTTTTACAGTACACAGAATATAGATAATGTATTCATATTTTAGCATAAAGTAAGGTTTAGAGAGCACAACTCATTTCATAGTGTATATTAGTCACAGTGTGATATAGATTTGAAACCCACATACTTTTATGGAAATCAAACTGTTGAAAATTAAGCCTTTAGGAAAAAAAAACATCAAGTGAAACTATAGTTGGAATTGATTTCCTTCAGGGATGAAACACCTCATGTGAAATTCCTTCACAGGGAGTTAAACACATGATCCCATCACACACTGCAAAGAAACAAAAGCAAGATTTACTGAAAAAAAAAAAAGAAATTCTTCTTCACATTTAATGCATCCTGAACAGATTTCTATCTAAATGATTCCTGTTTTTATTTTCGATGTGAAGGTAGATTGTTCCAGGTCTGATATTACACTAATGTGAAATATCCATAATGAAATGTCTGCTGTCATGATTATAGCTTCAGTGACACTAAAGTCCAAATGATGATAAATATTTAGTAAATCTAATACAATTTGGGCAAATTTTTAACATCTTTAAATGTAATTTACCTTTGAATTTACTATCAAATGCTTAAGATCAATTATATTTGATTATTGTTAAAATACATTGAAATATTGGCATACATGTGTCACTTTGCCACCATATTATTTTACATTCATAGATAAATACAGAGATAGTTTTATTGTAATTAATTTGCATCAGGACAGTGTTTTTATTTTCTAACACATACTGTGTAAATGTTCTGTTCTTTTAATCCAGTCCTCACACTGAAGGGGGAGCCAAAAATCAGCAAAGTGAGAAGAGGAAGTCCAAGTATGATGAACACGGAGGAGGGTTATGACAGCTGAGAAACCATAATAACACAATAAAGAATGACTGTGCTGGGCTACAAATAGATGGTGCCGCAGGAAAGCACATGACCTCATAGAGAACTGACAATGAAAAATGGTGCTGAAGTAGAAAAAGGACAGAAAAGACTTGACTGCTCTGACACAAGGTTTAGAAAAATAAATGATGGTGATTCACAGACATAATTTAAAAAAAAAAAAAGGATATAAAAACTAAATCCTAATACCTCTCTAATCATAACAATATGATCCTAAACGCATCTGGTAGCAACAAAAATAACCCTGAAATGGCCGCCTGATCTAATGTGGAGACAATAATTAAAACACATATATTAGCAGGATGTGACTGAGGCCTGTTCCAGCTGATCTCTGACAGGTCTTCATCCTCATTATTCACAGATGTTTTTGTTTTACAGACTAATGGACGGAGACTGACTGATCAGGGATCAGCTGCTGGACTCAAGTCAGTAGTGAAATTAATGAAAGCTTGGATCAAATGAAACAGATACTCTTTCAATTCACAAAGAGGAGTTTAACGTGACTGACTGGAAATGCAGAGAGCCTCAATGGGCCGGATGGATTTTTTATCATAAATTATAAATAAACATATATCTGAGGCATCATTATACGTCTGATTTGATGTTACTAACAAATCAAAAACGCATAATGTGAGGCTGCGTCTGTCAGATCTGGAGTGTAAAGTACATTTTGGAGGGACTTGATCTGATGCAATATATTAACCCTTAAAGATCTACAACTATTTTCTATGATTGAATGATTTTGTCTTTTTAACCTTTCTCAAAGCTTTTATCCCTATTTATTATAATATTATCATCTACATTTTGCATTATTCAGTGAAAATCATGTACATTCCTGCATTTAAACCTTTATCAGGCAAGTGGCTATTTTTGGTAATTTCTATAAACATTAAATATGGGGCCAATCCCGTGCCTCAGTGAGGCGAGAAGCATGTTGGTTTTTATAACATGATACAGTGACGCAGAGGGATTTATTGAAATTTTGAAGCTGTAAATAGTGAATCTGAGTAGTTCTGGTCAGTTTATGACCTTATAACAGCTGTTTTATTGCATGTGTTTACTTTAGCAAGTGCTGCTCTGATGTTTTATAACAAGAGGAGGGAGATGACAATGTCCAATAACATACAAAGGTTTGAAAACTTTACTTTCAGTGAGTGTCCTCTAAAGGGTTAATTCACTGACCATCTACATGTTAATAAGAGTAACTTCAGAGATTATTATATCAAAACAGAGTAAAGAAGTGAAGAAGTGACTTTTTTAAGCAAAACATATGATTAACTGAACATATAAAAACCACTGTCACAAAAGTTTTACAGATGAATCAGTTTTGCAGAAGATGGTGTTTCTATATTCACTATGGAGACTCTGAACGTCTAAATGTGTCATATCTGATAAATATGAAAAGCTGAGAAACTGCATTTTACCTGAAATATTTACATGTATTGATAGGATTAATGGTTCAATAGTTATTAAACATTTTAAATCAGTAGATGTTTTTGGTCAGTGGTGGCTGTTAAGGTCTTTGAGGCTTAAATGAGTTTTTTTTAACTGGAAAAAACAGACAAATGAGTAAAAAAAAAGGTAATTTTAAGGTACTCTTGAATCAGTTTGATGAGATTGAAGTCAATAGGACAGGAACCGTAAATCAGAAGAAGGAACATTTTGTTTGACTAACATGGCAACGATGTCCTCATCATACATGTTGCATTAGATAATATTTGGAGTCACAAGTCATCTGATGATCTGGTGTGCAGCCACTTGTCTGTCATGAATTCAAGATCCATATTTAGCCAGAGTAATGAGGAAGATATGCAGCAGGACTAACTCATCTAAGGCAGTCCGTCACCAGCTGGGTGTTTCTGCTTCATGTGTGTCTGTGAAATGACCAGAATCACTGAGATGAGACTCACCACCGCTAACAATAGAAATATGGAACTGTAACATAGATGCTCAGCTCAAGGACATATTTAGACACAAGTATGAAACATGATGAAGTAAGTGTGGCTCAAGAATATGAGAAACTGCAGCTCAAACAAAAGCTAAACATACACCTGCTATAACTGACACATTTATACCATGCCAAAAAAGTCTGTGTGAAACTCATATAAGGGATTAAAACTGTAAACACCGAATGAAAACTCTATATCTTTCTTTTTTTTTTTTTTTTTTTTTTTTTTTACTTTTGAAAAAAAGTAATAATAAAAACTAACATTTGAGAGAAAAAAGTGATACAAGCTTGAGAAATTAACTAAAACGCTCATTTTTCATTCTCCATATGGGATTTTTTGTTTTTTTTAATCTTAGTGGTTGGAAGAGTCTTTAAGGGTTCTAAAAGACCCTCAAAGTCAAGTAAGTGTTGTCAGTCATTAATGATCCTCAGATAATAATGTGACAGTCCTTGTGTATTCACTTTAAGATTTCTGGCAGAAACAGTCAACTTTAGTGATGAATCCTAAGAATATTCTTCCCTTAAAGTTCACAGTAGGTCAGTGTAAACATGAAAGTTACTCACCAACCACCTTAACTGTTAAAAGAGTTCCAAAGGTAGAAAAACAGTGAGGAAACAGAATATTAGGAGATTGTAAGTGCAACAAACAATGGCCTATATTATAGTAGTCAATGAATTACTTAATGAGTCTCAAACTAAATAATTATAGTTTACAAAAAATAAATAAATAAAAAACAGAATTGCAGGTAAATGCTTTGTTTTCCCCAAAGTTAATGGTCTATGTTAACAGACAATAATAAATAATAGACAATAATAAACTAGGTTTGCACAGTATTATTTTAGAATCATATTCTTTTATTCTTCCATTTTTAACTTAGAACTTATAAATCAGGAAACAGATTGTATGATCAGTTCATTTCACTGACTGTTCTCTGTGGCCTAGAAGGTTGAAAACTTGTGACTGAGGGGTTGCTGGGTGGATTCCCCAGATGTGCAGTGAGTTTTTATATAATATGTGCCCTTGAGCAAGGCACCACCCCCCATTCAGTCCCAGCCCACTGCCCCCAGTCTGCAGTGTGTGGTGTGTAACTGCACGTTGAAGTGATGGGTTGAAAGTGACGGGTCAACTTCAGTGTGTGTAAAATACAGTCGCAAAAAAAATTATGAAACCACGCTTGTTTTCTTCAATTTCTGTTCATTTTGATGCCTGGTACAACTAAAGGTACATTTGTTTGGACAAATATAATGATAACAAAAATAGCTCATAAGAGTTTAATTTCAGAGCTGATATCTAAACATTTTCCATGTTTCTTGATAATAACCCAAATCACTTAAGTTCTTACATCAATATCTATGGCATTGTTCTGCCAAAAACAGTGCTTTTAGGCATTCCATGTTTTCTTTTCTGTCTGTTTTAGTCACATGATGCACACAGGGGTTAGTACTTGATTGCGTAACCATTGTTTTTGATGACTTTTGAGGGTCTAAGAATTTTTTCCGTGACCCACAGAGAATAACGATTTTTTAATTCTTCTTCTCTGTCCATTAACGGACCACAATCATTACTTTTTTCAAGTAATACGTCCTGCAGGTGCTAAAGGGAGTCAGCACTGTCACCTCATTGCACCATAACCATAGAATGAAGGTTCCAGGTTTGATTCCCATATAGGATTTTGCACGCTCTTCATTTACCATCGTCCAGTTTCCTCTGCCATCCCCTGTCAGTGTTTTTTGACCAAAATACTTGCACGCATTTGCTTTGCTCTTTTTGCATGTACTAGGATGGGTTAAATTCAGAACTTCACTTTACTTTTTACTTTACATAACTAGGATCAACTCCATCTCCTCGTTGCAAATAAAACTTTTTTTTTTCAGCTCCAAGATCTCATCTTCCTTAGATTTTAAAGCTCAGGTAGGAACAAACTTTGTCAGTTTGACCCCTGAGCATCAAGTAGAGATCTGGAGGAGGTGGGGACTATTTTTAGAGGCGGATTACATACACATCTAGCAGTAGTTGCCACAGCAGGCGGGTGAACCTTTGCAGAAATAAAAAGATAGAAACGTAAACGTCACTAATTACTACCGTATGTGTTACTGAGAGTCTGAAATAATTTGGGTCCAACAACAGAGCTTATCGACCCTGAATCTGGATAATTAATGGTTTCAGTTTGTTTCTTGGGACTTGTCAGTAGTTGAGGAAAATATTACCAGACTATTTTAGTTCTCAAGATGAGCACAGGAGCCCTGAAACACTGAATCCATAGATATTCTTTTTCAGTGAATATGTAGCGCCGCAGGTTGAGAAAACTGAGAGAAGGTGATGTGAGTGGGCGACTCTCAGCACTTTATTGATTGTGGCTCTAATGGGACGATGCCGGTTGAGATGTGCAGTGACTCAGACTGAGCTGCTGAGGTCTCTGCAGTGGAGCTCTGTGTGCAGTCAGATTATCGCAGTCAGTGCCTCTGTATAGACTCTCTGCTGCCAGGAGCTCAGTCTGCTCTGCAGCGTCATGTGATCCAAAAGTTAAACATGTGCTGCCTTATCAGATTACTAGCTGAGAGGGATGCAGATCATATGGAAAGTACATGTATTGGAGGTTAACACTGAGTATACACCATATCACACATGACGCGCAGACACTGACTTTCCTCGATACATCGATAGAAACATAGATGTACTTATGATCCCCAACTGGGAAATTACAGTGAAGTACCATGACAGGCAATAAAAAGTACAAACATACAACACAAGAGCAAACACACTATACATAATAAATTAGAAATATAAAGACAGACCTGGATTAAAAAAAAGAAAAAAAAAAAAAAAAAACTGGATAATTAACCCATAAAGACCCAAACAGCCTTTGACAACCAAACCTATTTACTGATCTAAAATGTTTAATACCTGTTGATCCACTACTCCTATCAATCCATGTAAATAATTGTGTGTAAACTACAGTTTGTCATGTTTTCATGGTCATCACGTATAACCCATTTGGACTTTCAGAGGCTCTGTAATGAACGTGGAAACACTGTCATCTTCTACAACATTGATTCACCAATAAAACTCATGGAGTTGGATCAGTGACAGTGGATGAAGACACTTTGTTTATGTTCAGTTATTAATATCATTGCTGAAACCAAACCTTTTCTTCAGTTCTGTCTGTTTTTGATATAATAACCCTCAACTTTAATCTAACTTTAATGAACATTTACATGATCAGTGAATTAAATATAGGAAAATACCTGGTTTATACTTGATAAAATACAAAATACAAGGATAATATCTTAAATAAATGGTGATAAATCACTTAAGAAAGGTTAGATATAGAGTAAATTTAATTTGGGAACAAACCTAAAAGTAGCATTGGGTCTGTATGGGTTAAGCTGTAAGGTGCAAAATAAACTGCATATTCCGTCTGATGACAGTGCAAAATAACACCTACGTGCATAAGATAAGAGCTTTGTATAATCTATCAGACTGAGGCTTTGGAAAACATTTATTCTTGACCCCAATTAATAACTTGACAAAGTGTTTATACACCTGCTGCCTGTGTCATAGTTTTACTTCAAAAAACCTGAAGACAACAACACAGGAATGGGTCTTTTTATATAACATGGTCTGCATCAAAGTCCTGTTTTGGATTCGACTTCAAACACTGAAAAAGAAAAAAATCACCTGCAAACCTCAGTTCTCAGTGCAGCTGTTCTACTTTTCATTGTTATAAAATGGGTTACTCTATGCACTTTATCTTCTACACAGTGCTTTCTGGAATGGCCACTTATCTTAATTTCCTCTCTGTTTAGTATTAGTAGATAAAATGAGATTAGATTAGCTTTATTAATCTTCAAGGGGGAAAACTCATTTGACACCACTTCACAACACAAAACAGCAATTTTGTAATGTTACAAGCAATGTTAATCTTATATATTAGAGATTTTTCCCTGCCATTATAAGGCTTACATACAAGCCATTTTAGAGCAGCACCTGCAGTAAGTCAAATTAATGTAAAATCAATGTGGAGACCATGAAAAATAAATGACATTTCCCCCGATCTATTGGTTGTAGATGGTCCCCAGTGGACTTCTTTTACAATCTTTTTGTTGTTTATTTATTATCTTCTCCCAGCTTGTCCAGACATTTATACACAAATGTGGTAATATGATGGTCCAAAATGATGATACTTAGTATTTTGTAATAAAAAATTAAAGGAGGACTCCCGTATTGTTAAAAAAAAAAAAAAAAAGCAGTTTCCAATCAAATTACTCATATTTTCTAAGGAGTAGGCCCCCAAATCCCCATACCACATGACACGACAGCACTACACCCACAGACAACCCCGTATAAAGAGAGAAAAAGAGTTTAAATAAATTAACAGTATAAATTACATGAGAAATGGCAACAAAAACAGTACGAAACTAGAAAAGCACTCAGAGAGCGCAGACCTCTGCCAGGGCAGATCAGTGCCCCCCCCCCCCCCAATCACACCAAAATTAATCATTTGTTCCTTGTGCCAGTATCAACATTTCCTGAAATTTTCATCCAAATCTGTCCATAACTTTTTGAGTATCTTGCACACGGACAGACAGACAGACAGACACCAGACACAGCAAAAACCTAACCTCCTCGGCAGAGGTAAAAAGTGTGGGCTGAGGCTTTGGTTAATAATGCCTCCACTTTTAATCTTGCATCTTATTTTAACATGAGGGAAACGTCCAAATATCTTTAGTCTCAGTTAACAGATGAATAAATAAAAGGAAATATAAACCATAGAATATGTCTCATATCCTTCCTCCCCTATTTCAACCAGAGTCTCACTCCATCATCTGTTTTCATATTCGTGTCAAACAGGTTCTTCAGTTCCTCATTAGAACAATTCCGCAAATTCACCATCTTCTGTGAAACAGTGCTGCCAGTTTAAAGACGTTTCCTCTAACAATCATACAGATGATGTTTTTTTTTGTTGTTTGTTTTTACTCATAATTTGCATCTTTAAATACAAAAGGAGAGTGCAGGGGGAGTTTGTTGGTTCTTTATAGGTAGTTTAGACTAAATATTTTCAGCATAAGACCCCCAAAAATCAAGTTATATCTACTTAGAACCAAAAAATTTACTCAAATAAATCCATGAATTGCCATGATGTACACATTTTTTACAGATTGTACACCATCAAAATAGTGTCAGAAGGTTTATTGTGTCTTTGTCATCACCTCTACAATATCATCTTCCTCTTGTTATCATCTTTTGCATCATTTCTGTCTTGTTCATTTCTGGGATTACAGATTTTCTGAATTTCACACATGGATAAACCAGAAAACACACCTCTACTACTTTAATTCAAACAATAAATTCACATATTACATTTCTGTTGTGTAGTTTACACTGACAGATGGTGACCCAGTAAAAACATCTGCAACCCATTTTGGGTCCCGACCCTGTTTGGAAATGACAATAAAAATTTAGACGATAAACAAGATAGACATAGGAACTTGGCAATAATAGCATCAACAGACAATGTTTACAGTTCAGCAACACCATTTCACAGGATTAAAAAACTGGAAAGTTTTTATTGTTTTATTCAAAATGTACAAATGTCCTCTTTTTTCTGCTTGACTAAGTGTTAAACAATCTATCATGTGATGGTAAAGGTTACCTCAGCCTTTTTTGCACATCACTGAAGGTGTTTGGACATACCTGGCACATGACTGCTCTGCTTTGCATGTTATAGGTGCCTCATATTATGTTTACATTTTGTTCGGTGTCTAGATTATGTTTAGGGCTGCAAATATTGTCTTTTTTTTAACCTTGCTATTTTTTTTTTTTTATTACCTGGTGTTATTATTGTGTTTGCTCCTTGTTTGTTTTGTGGTGCTTACTGGCTTATTCTCATATACAGTAGTGGAAAAAAATTTTTGGACACCCTTATAATTTACACAATCTCAAGTATTACCCATGAATATTTTTGAGCAAAAAAAAAAAAAAAAAAAAGTGTTTCAAGAGGTTTGGCTGCATCAGAAAGACACAAAGTAATGAAAGTGATTTTTTTGTCTCTCAAAAAAAATGACAAAAACTAAATTCTTGAGAGTTTCAACATGTCATGTCCTGGATGTGTTTCATTATCTTGGTACGTGCAGAAGGAAGCATGGGGGTTTGGAGAATGGAACATTACTTGGCAGAGTTCAATGACTTAACCCTTGTATGGTGTTTGGGTCTGTGGGACCCATTTTCATTTTCATTAAAAGTAAAATGAGTAATTTTTTAAAATGATTTTTCCATATGTCTTGATTATATTACATTTTACAAAAAAAAAAAAAAAAAAAAAAAAAAAGAGTAGCACTTTAGACAAGGCAAGGCAAGACAGATTTATTTGTACAGTACAATTCATACACAGGGCAATTCACAGTGCTTTACAAAAATGGAAAAGAGAGATTAAAAACACACAATTACAATTAAAACATAATCAATAAAACATAATAATAATCAATTAAAACAAAGTAAAAGAGAAGAGACAGAACCCTTTCAGTTGTTTTTTTTTTTTCAGTCTTTTATTCATAAATGTGATCTAGCAAAGGCAAAAGGCAAATATTAAACATATTTGCTTTTTATGTTGCTTGTAATTGGGATGAAGTAAACATCTGTTGAGTATTTAAACATAAAATTGTTTGATTATGTTGAATTAAAAACCCATAAATGCAGAAGGGTCCACCAGACCCAAGAACACTGGCTGAATAACAAAAATATGAACACCACACAAGGGTTAATGCATATATCGCAAATGCGTGGAGCATCAAAAAAATTTTCACTGTATGTGTAAAATCGAATGATATTAAATGCCCTTTGAATTGTTTGAATCTTTGAAAACTCTCACCGCAGATGTGAATAAAGTGAACTATTGTGTAGGATGGATGCAGACACTGAGGTGTGTATTTTGAGAATAGGCTATATCAGTCCGAGAGATGCTCCATTTTTGCCTTTCTCTACCTTTGGTGTTTGTGTGCGTTTCATCGGTGCCACAGGTGCATCAGTTCCTCCAGAAAATCTGTCTTTTTTTAATGGGACAGTGTGTTATGCCTTATTTATGTAACATGTTGCTTGTATCTCCCTGAACAGAGCTGGTTCCTGATGCCTTTTTGACAAGAGGAGGATGAATCATGTTTTTGGCTGAAGAAGCTTGAATCGTACCTTAACCTGGATAGCTGTGATAGGCTGATGCTGATCCAATCAATAGCAGCTGTCCCTCCCGACCCTTCCGTACATTCGCCCAGTGTGATTTAGCGCACACATAGCGGAACACGGTAAGTGCCTTGAGAAGCTTTACCCCGGAGAGAAATTAGCACTTTAGAAGCTAATTACCCACGCAGTGACTTCATTACTTTTAAGGTTGTTTCCTAAATATGTCCTGATCTGCGATGAAGCATTAAAATCATCTCTGGCACAGTGATAGCAGAATAATTTTGGAGTAAAACATATCTTAGCTTAACGTTACAAGCTAACCTTAGACGACTGGGTTGACGAGCTAACGTCAGCTAATGACTAACGAGTTGTCGATACAAACATGGTTTGCAGTTCAAGTTTAATTGAAGTCTGATTGTTGCCTCTTTCGTTGTCTATTTTCTCCTATCTTTTACATATGTTGGTAGAAACTCCGTAAGCGGCTCTAATCTCGTTAAATGTCATATAAATGGAGGTTTGAGAGTTTATCGGAATGCTAACTGGCTAGCTAACTTGTAGCCCTGGTTGAAGCTAGTTAATCAGTTAGCTACTACAGTAAAGGGTGTAAAATCTGAAGTGACATTTATCCATTTTAACAATATTTATTTTTGTTCCAAATTTACACTGGTTAATGCACTACTCGAATCGTCCCGCTCGTCGTTATCTTCTCTACGTTTACACTCCAGTAGGTAAGCTAACATTGGCCAAATGTTGCTAACGCTAACTGTGTGCTAGTCTTTAGGTTGTCCAGCGTTAGTCGTTATTTAGCTAACTAGTGTTTACAAACAGCACCGACCTCTCAAATCCAACATTAAAATTATATCAATTTCCTTTGCCACTTTAACACCGGGGACTTTGTTTATTTTAGACACTGCAGCAGCCTCAGTCTTTTACATTGGGGAAACTAATAGCCACACCCTTCCTTTCGAAATCAACTACGCTCCAAATTAGAACATAAATAAGCACTTTTTATCTAATTACGTCATACACTATCATTTTATTGTTCGTATGTATGTCTACATACTTTTACATACTTTTGGGGTTTATTAAAATATGTAAAGCTTGTTTGTGCTCTTCTGCTAAGTTAAAATCCATTTGCCCCCTTCTGGCTCTGTCACTCATTCACGCATCGAAACACTTCAAGTCTATAAACTGTTGACGTGAACGAAGAGATATATGAATTGTTTAACTGGGTAAAACACGCAACATTTAACTTACTTTTTTATTTTGTTCCTAGGTGTGGCTTTATTTTATGTTGTTTGTCTGTTGATCAGCAACAAGTTGTTCCAGGAATAAGTAAAGTTTTGTTATATAACATGTGACAACTTGCCTCCTGACTGCATGGAAGTAGGTCCCACAGTGGGTAGATTTGCTAGGAGAAGCCATCAGTCATCAGCAGTGTCAGCTCACTGTGAGTGACTGCACAGGAGCACAGCAGATATAAACCCCTATGGATTACTTTAAACTACTACTTTAAATATTCCCACTTTATTTTATTTCATTATTTTTTAAGATTACTTCAGTTACGTTTGAGGTTTTATTGTGATTGGTTTAGCTTTTGTTCATTTCTCCATTAAGTTTATTTTGTGATTTGTCCCTCAGCTATTTTGTAACTCATTCACTTTCAATCTAACATAAACTAAATGAATCAAAGTGTATTTTCCAAAATAGTTTGTCTCCCTCTCTGACTGAAGAGTGAAATTTCAAACTATCAACATTAATTCTCCTTTATGTTTGCTGACCTGAACATAATTATTTAAGTATTTCTATATTTTAGGTCTGGTTCCCTGAGCATTATAGCCTAGTTCATTGGCTATCAACCCCTCAGCACCTGTCCGCTGACATCAGTGTACCTGAGGATCTGTTGGCCCTCCCCTCCCCAGATGTAGAGGGAGTTGTCACCTGCAGCAGCCGTGTACACAGTAGGTGAAGTTTTCTTGTTTTTATAGGTAACAGTGTGTACAAAGTACACTTTTGTGCCTATGTTTTGTTTTACATTTCATTTGTAAAGTGTACAGTGTGTCACTAGCTGTCACCATTGCACCTTCCAAACAAGGAAACACTCTCAGCAGTAAAAAAAACAAAACAAAAAACCCCCCCAAAAAAACGGTGAGTAGGATTGGTGAAGGTTGCTAGCTCCAGTACATGATACTTCAAACTGCAGTGCTGGCTCATATCTAATCAGAGGAAGGCTTAGGTTTCTTATCTGATGTCAAAGCTTTGAAGCAAGACTTGTAAAATGTACATGAATTTACATTTTGTGATTTCCTTTAACATAGGTATTATGCCAGCTAATGCATGAGGTACATGTTGGCGTCACCCCCTCACCCTGTTAATGATCTTGGTGCCGTGGTCATACATGCTCCTCTGATCTCTGTGTTCTGTTTGTATGGTGTACTTGAGAGGAGGAGGGTCATTACAATGGCCCTTTGTAGAGCGCCTCGTGTGCCTGTCTCTCACTGTGGGTTTCTGGTGGTGCTTCATACGTCGTAGTTAGAATTGCAAATGCCAGTTGAGTGTGACAGAGTGGTTGTTGTATGTTTGTTTCAGTGTTTGACAAAGGCCTCACAGACCTAGTGTGATGAGGAAATTGAAAGAGGTTCTCAAATAAGATTTTGCCATGCATCACCCCCTCTTTGACATTTGTACATCAAATGAATGAACAG
Source organism: Sphaeramia orbicularis (assembly GCF_902148855.1). Lineage (NCBI taxonomy): Eukaryota > Metazoa > Chordata > Actinopteri > Kurtiformes > Apogonidae > Sphaeramia > Sphaeramia orbicularis. The sequence continues at coordinate 24,598,112 of NC_043963.1, forward strand.
CGCATTTGCATTTTGGAATAGCAATTAAAATATTGCCTCTTAAAACACTACATTTGTACGTGTTCATGTCTGTGAACTGAAATGCCACACAAAGTATTACTAATCAGAACAGATTCTCAGGTTTATACCTCTTGATATTCGTTGGATATTCACCAGTGGATCACTGACTGATTTCATGCATCTCACATTGTCCCAAACATCTTTATGGCTGTGACAGTCACAGTACATCTTACCGCTGTTTTTTTAGGCCATGTATTCTGTCTAAACTGTGTCAGGTTGATGAAAGGTCATTCTCTGTGGCAATTCTCCTCTGTAATGTAATGAGATTAAGTTATTTGCAGCACTCTCACCTACTGACTGTGTGGTGTCTTTCCATTTTCAGGATCTTTTTTTCCCCAACACATTTTGAGTGCTGTGAGCCTTTTGAGTTTCATTAAAGTTTCTATATTAGAGGGACTTGGTGGAGTTAAGGGACCAGTCTGTGATTTTTCCTCAGCTCCTCTGTATTTTTTTCTTTTCAAAAAGGGGATACACCCCTATCATATGACAGCAGAGTCCCATGGCAGTGGGTGTGAAAGAGAGCTCATTTTTGGCAGTGAAATGACAATTTGATCTGCTGATGTCAGTGACAATTTCACTGTAGTAGATTCTCTATTGACAGGGCGTTCACGCTGCTATAAGTTTGGTTGACTGTATTTTTTAATATGTATTGTAGATCTTGCTGCGGGTTGCTTTTTAACACTATTACTGAGCTCTTGCACTACATGGGTTTAAGTGAAAAGTTGTAATAGTTGACCCACTAGGCATGTGGAGTATATCAGGATATATGGATTATTCTTTATTTTGCTTTGGCACAAGGTGATTATGGTGAGATAAACATGTAGATATAAATGACCATTATTAAAACTTGGCTTCCCTCTAATTGCTTGTCTCATTCTTACTTTTTGACAGACTTTTGTGCTGTCCAGTGAAGTTGCCCACCATGCGTGAGTACAAGCTAGTGGTGCTGGGATCAGGAGGTGTGGGAAAATCAGCATGGTAAGTGATGTCTTCAGTCACGGGCAGGATTTATCCACAACACTGACAACTGAGTACAAATGTGTTTATTATGAGTATTGTCATTGATTCTTAATAGTTAAGGCACACACTGCATTACTGTGAGAATAAACAGCTAGAGTCATTTTGAAGAATATAACCTTGTTAAGCAATTTACAGGGTGGGGAAGCAAAATTTACACTGAACATTTAGTTGTTTTTTCTCAGCAGGCACTACATCAGTTGTTTTGAAACCAAACATATATTGATGTCATAATCATACCTAACACTATTATCCATACCTTTTCAGAAACTTTTGCCCATATGAGTAATCAGGAAAGCAAACGTCAAAGAGTGTGTGATTTGCTGAATGCACTCGTCACACCAAAGGAGATTTCAAAAATAGTTGGAGTGTCCATAAAGACTGTTTATAATGGAAAGAAGAGAATGACTATGAGAAAAACTATTACGAGAAAGTCTGGAAGATACTATAAAGAAGAATGGGAGAAGTTGTCACCCGAATATTTGAGGAACACTTGCGCAAGTTTCAGGAAGTGTGTGAAGGCAGTTATTGAGAAAGGAGGAGGACACATAGAATAAAACATTTTCTTATTATGTCAATTTTCTTGTGGCAAATAAATTTTCATGACTTTCAATAAACTAATTGGTCATACACTGTCTTTCAATCCCTCCCTCAAAATATTGTAAATTTTGCTTCCCCACCCTGTAACAAAGTAACTGTAGGAGAAATCACTACAATAATATCCATTCTTTTGGAATATGAAGTGGTTGCTGATATTACAGCTTATGTAAAATGTTAATGATGTCCTCCCATTGTCATTTTCAGACAGTCCAATTTGTGCAAGGCATTTTTGTGGAGAAGTATGACAACAGAGAAATCCTACAGAAAGGTAACGTGTTATATAGAGTAGCACATTGAGCATGTTAATTGACTTTCTGAAGGTGCATCTGTCCAATGCAAGTCTGTAACCACTTCTTTTGTAAAACTTGACTTGTTCCAACAGCAAGTTGAGGTTGACGGGCAACATGTATGCTTGAATTCTGGACACAGCTGGAACAGTAGTCAAATCTTTTTAAGTGTCATTTGGTAGCTTACAGGATG